>NW_027275172.1:0-66292 GCF_030028105.1 Mobula birostris
TGAGTTTCAGTGCATGAGTTTGAGGGAAGGAGTTTCAGGGCATGAGATTAAGGGCATGAGCTTCAGGGCATGAGATCAGGGCAGGTATTTCAGGGCATGTAATTCAGGGCATGAGATTCTGGGCATATGATTCAGGGCAGGAGTTTTAGGGCATGTGATTCAGGGCATGAGTTTCAGTGCATGAGTTTCAGGGCAGGAGTTTCAGGGTATGTGAATTAGGGCATGAGTTTCAGGGCATGAGATTCAGGGCTTAAGTTTAAGGGCATGAGGTTCAGGGCATGAGTTTCAGGGCATGAGATTCAGGGCATGAGTTTCAGTGCAGGAACTTGAGGGCATGAGATTCAGTGCACGAGTTTCAGAGCATGAGATTCAAGGCATGACATTCAGGGCATGATTTTCAGGGCAGGAGATTCAGGGCAGGTGTTTCAGTGCAGGAATTTCAGGGCATGAGATTCAGGGCATGAGATTCAGGGCATGAGTTTCAGGACAGGAGATTCAGGGCATGAGTTTCAGGACATGAGTTTCAGGGCATGAGTTTCAGTGCAGGAGTTTCAGGGCATGTGATTCAGGGCGTGAGTTTCAGGATATGAGATTCATGGCATGAGTTTCAGTGCAGGAGTTTCAGGACATGAGATTCAGGGCATGAGTTTCAGGGCATGAGTTTCAGGGCAGGAGTTTCAGGGCAGGAGTTTTAGGGCATGAGTTTCAGTGCATGAGTTTCAGGGCAGGAGTTTCAGGGTATGTGATTTAGGGCATGAGTTTCAGGGCATGAGATTCAGGCTTGAGTTTCAGGGCATGAGGTTCAGGGCATGAGTTTCAGGTCATGAGATTCAGGGCATGAGTTTCAGTCCAGGAACTTGAGTGCATGAGATTCTGTGCAGGACTTTCAGGGCATGAGATTCAGGGCATGAGATTCAGGGCATGAGTTTAAGGGCATGAGTTTCAGGGCATAAGTTTCTGGACATGAGTTTCAGGGCATGAGATTCAGGGCATGAGTTTCAGGACAGGAGATTCAGGGCATGAGTTTCAGGGCATGAGTTTCAGGGCATGAGTTTCAGGGCAGAAGTTTCAGGGCATGTAATTCAGGGCGTGAGTTTCAGGATATGAGATTCATTGCATGAGTTTCAGTGCAGGAGTTTCAGGGCATGAGATTCAGGGCATGAGTTTCAGGGCATGAGATTCAGGACAGCAGTTTCAAGGCATGGGATTCAGGGCATGAGTTTCAGTGCATGAGTTTGAGGGCAGGAGTTTCAAGGCATGAGATTCAGGGCATGAGATTCAGGGCATGAGTTTCAGGGCATGAGATTCAGGGCAGGTATTTCAGGGCATGTAATTCAGGGCATGAGTTTCTGGGCAGATGATTCAGGGCAGGAGTTTTAGGGCATGTGATTCAGGGCATGAGTTTCAGTGCATGAGTTTCAGGGCAGGAGTTTCAGGGTATGTGATTTAGGGCATGAGTTTCAGGGCATGAGTTTCAGGGCATGAGTTTCAGGGCATGAGATTCAGGGCATGAGTTTCAGTGCAGGAACTTGAGGGCATGAGATTCAGTGCACGAGTTTCAGAGCATGAGATTCAGGCATGAGATTCAGGGCATGATTTTCAGGGCAGGAGATTCAGGGCAGGTGTTTCAGGGCATGAGATTCAGGGCATGAGTTTCAGGACAGGAGATTCAGGGCATGAGTTTCAGGGCATGAGTTTCAGGGCAGCAGTTTCAGGGCATGTGATTCAGGGCGTGAGTTTCAGTCCAGGAACTTGAGGGCATGAGATTCAGTGCATGAGTTTCAGAGCATGAGATTCAGGGCATGAGATTCAGTGCATGATTTTCAGGGCAGGAGATTCAGAGCAGGTGTTTCAGTGCAGGAGTTTCAGGGCATGAGATTCAGGGCATGAGATTCAGGGCATGAGTTTCAGGGCAGGAGTTTCAGAGCATGTGATTCAGGGCGTGAGTTTCAGGATATGAGATTCATGCATGAGTTTCAGTGCAGGAGTTTCAGGGCATGAGATTCAGAGCATGAGTTTCAGTGCATGAGTTTGAGGGCAGGAGTTTCAAGGCATGAGGTTCAGGGCATGAGTTTCAGTGCATGAGTTTGAGGAAGGAGTTTCAGGGCATGAGATTAAGGGCATGAGCTTCAGGGCATGAGATCAGGGCAGTATTTCAGGGCATGTAATTCAGGGCATGAGATTCTGGGCATATGATTCAGGGCAGGAGTTTTAGGGCATGTGATTCAGGGCATGAGTTTCAGTGCATGAGTTTCAGGGCAGGAGTTTCAGGGTATGTGAATTAGGGCATGAGTTTCAGGGCATGAGATTCAGGGCTTAAGTTTCAGGGCATGAGGTTCAGGGCATGAGTTTCAGGGCATGAGATTCAGGGCATGAGTTTCAGTGCAGGAACTTGAGGGCATGAGATTCAGTGCACGAGTTTCAGAGCATGAGATTCAAGGCATGAGATTCAGGGCATGATTTTCAGGGCAGGAGATTCAGGGCAGCAGTTTCAGGGCATGTGATTCAGGGCGTGAGTTTCAGGATTTGAGATTCATGGCATGAGTTTCAGTGCAGGAGTTTCAGGGCATGAGATTCAGGGCATGAGTTTCAGGGTAGGTGATTCAGGGCAGGAGTTTCAAGACATGAGATTCAGGGCATGAGTTTCAGTGCAGGAACTTGAGGTCATGAGATTCAGTGCACGACTTTCAGAGCGTGAGATTCAGGGCATGAGATTCAGGGCATGAGTTTTAGGAGAGGAGATTCAGGGCATGAGTTTCAGGGCATGACTTTCATGGCATGAGTTTCAGGGCAGGAGTTTTAGGGCATGAGTTTCAGGGAATGAGATTCAGGGCTTGAGTTTCAGGGCATGAGGTTCAGGGCATGAGTTTCAGGTCATGAGATTCAGGGCATGAGTTTCAGTCCAGGAACTTGAGGGCATGAGATTCAGTGCATGAGTTTCAGAGCATGAGATTCAGGGCATGATTTTCAGGGCAGGAGATTCAGGGCAGGTGTTTCAGTGCAGGAGTTTCAGGGCATGAGATTCAGGGCATGAGATTCAGGGCATGACATACAGGACAGGAGATTCAGGGCATGAGTTTCAGGGCATGAGTTTCAGGGCAGGAGTTTCAGGGCATGTGATTCAGGGCGTGAGTTTCAGGATATGAGATTCATGGCATGAGTTTCAGGGCAGGAGTTTCAGGGCATGAGATTCAGGGCATGAGTTTTAGGACAGGAGATTCAGGGCATGAGTTTCAGGGCATGAGATTCAGGACATGAGATTCAGGGCATGACATACAGGACAGGAGATTCAGGGCATGAGTTTCAGGGCATGAGTTTCAGGGCAGGAGTTTCAGGGCATGTGATTCAGGGCGTGAGTTTCAGGATATGAGATTCATGGCATGAGTTTCAGGGCAGGAGTTTCAGGGCATGAGATTCAGGGCATGAGTTTTAGGACAGGAGATTCAGGGCATGAGTTTCAGGGCATGAGTTTCAGTGCATGAGTTTGAGGGAAGGAGTTTCAGGGCATGAGATTAAGGGCATGAGCTTCAGGGCATGAGATCAGGGCAGGTATTTCAGGGCATGTAATTCAGGGCATGAGATTCTGGGCATATGATTCAGGGCAGGAGTTTTAGGGCATGTGATTCAGGGCATGAGTTTCAGTGCATGAGTTTCAGGGCAGGAGTTTCAGGGTATGTGAATTAGGGCATGAGTTTCAGGGCATGAGTTTCAGGGCATGAGGTTCAGGGCATGAGTTTCAGGGCATGAGATTCAGGGCATGAGTTTCAGTGCAGGAACTTGAGGGCATGAGATTCAGTGCACGAGTTTCAGAGCATGAGATTCAAGGCATGACATTCAGGGCATGATTTTCACGGCAGGAGATTCAGGGCAGGTGTTTCAGTGCAGGAATTTCAGGGCATGAGATTCAGGGCATGAGATTCAGAGCATGAGTTTCAGGACAGGAGATTCAGGGCATGAGTTTCAGGACATGAGTTTCAGGGCATGAGTTTCAGGGCAGGAGTTTCAGGGCATGTGATTCAGGGCGTGAGTTTCAGGATATGAGATTCATGGCATGAGTTTCAGTGCAGGAGTTTCAGGGCATGAGATTCAGAGCATGAGTTTCAGGGTAGGTGATTCAGGGCAGGAGTTTCAGGACATGAGATTCAGGGCATGAGTTTCAGTGCAGGAACTTGAGGACATGAGATTCAGTGCACGAGTTTCAGAGCATGAGATTCAGGGCATGAGATTCAGGGCATGAGTTTTCAGGGCAGGAGATTCAGGACAGGTGTTTCACTGCAAGAGTTTCAGGGCATGAGATTCAGGGCATGAGATTTAGTACAGGAGATTCAGTGCATGAGTTTCAGGGCATGAGTTTCAGGGCAGGAGTTGTAGGGCATGTGATTTAGGGCATGAGTTTCAGGGCATGAGATTCAGGGCTTGAGTTTCAGGGCATGAGGTTCAGGGCATGAGTTTCAGGTCATGAGATTCAGGGCAACAGTTTCAATCCATGAACTTGAGGGCATGAGATTCAGTGCATGAGTTTTCAGAGTATGAGATTCAGGGCATGAAATTCAGGGCATGATTTTCAGGGCAGGAGATTCAGGGCATGTGTTTCAGTGCAGGACTTTCAGGGCATGAGATTCAGGGCATGAGATTCAGTGCATGAGTTTCAGAGTATGAGATTCAGGGCATGAAATTCAGGGCATGATTTTCAGGGCAGGAGATTCAGGGCATGTGTTTCAGTGCAGGACTTTCAGGGCATGAGATTCAGGGCATGAGATTCAGGGCTTGAGTTTAAGGGCATGAGTTTTAGGGCATAAGTTTCAGGACATGAGTTTCAGGAATGAGATTCAGGACATGAGTTTCAGGGCATGAGTTTCAGTGCAGGAACTTGAGGGCATGAGATTCAGGGCATGAGTTTCAGGACAGGAGATTCAGGGCATGAGTTTCAGGCATGAGTTTCAGGGCAGAAGTTTCAGGGCAGAAGTTTCAGGGCAGGTAATTCAGGGCGTGAGTTTCAGGATATGAGATTCATGGCATGAGTTTCAGTGCAGGAGTTTCAGGGGCATGAGATTCAGGGCATGAGTTTCAGGGCATGAGATTCAGGACAGCAGTTTCAAGGCATGAGATTCAGGGCATGAGTTTCAGTGCATGAGTTTGAGGGCAGGAGTTTCAAGGCATGAGATTCAGGGCATGAGTTTCAGTGCATGAGATTGAGGGTAGGAGTTTCAGGGCATGAGATTCAGGGCATGAGTTTCAGGGCATGAGATTCAGGGCAGGTATTTCAGGGCATGTAATTCAGGGCATGAGTTTCTGGGCAGATGATTCAGGGCAGGAGTTTTAGGGCATGTGATTCAGGGCATAAGTTTCAGTGCATGAGTTTCAGGGCAGGAGTTTCAGGGTATGTGATTTAGGGCATGAGTTTCAGGGCATGAGGTTCTGGGCATGAGTTTCAGGGCATGAGATTCAGGGCATGAGTTTCAGTGCAGGAACTTGAGGGCATGAGATTCAGTGCACGAGTTTCAGAGCATGAGATTCAGGGCATGAGATTCAGGGCATGATTTTCAGGGCAGGAGATTCAGGGCAGGTGTTTCAGGGCATGAGATTCAGGGCATGAGTTTCAGGGCAGGAGTTTCAGGGTATGTGATTTAGGGCATGAGTTTCAGGGCATGAGATTCAGGGCTTGAGTTTCAGGGCATGAGGTTCAGGGCATGAGTTTCAGGTCATGAGATTCAGGGCATGAGTTTCAGTCCAGGAACTTGAGGGCATGAGATTCAGTGCATGAGTTTCAGAGCATGAGATTCAGGGCATGAGATTCAGTGCATGATTTTCAGGGCAGGAGATTCAGAGCAGGTGTTTCAGTGCAGGAGTTTCAGGGCATGAGATTCAGGGCATGAGATTCAGGGCATGAGTTTCAGGGCATGAGTTTCAGGGCAGGAGTTTCAGAGCATGTGATTCAGGGCGTGAGTTTCAGGATATGAGATTCATGGCATGAGTTTCAGTGCAGGAGTTTCAGGGCATGAGATTCAGGGCATGAGTTTCAGTGCATGAGTTTGAGGGCAGGAGTTTCAGGGCATGAGATTCAGGGCATGAGTTTCAGGGCATGAGATCAGGGCAGGTATTTCAGGGCATGTAATTCAGGGCATGAGATTCAGGGCATGAGTTTCAGGACAGGAGATTCAGGGCATGAGTTTCAGGACATGAGTTTCAGGGCATGAGTTTCAGAGCAGGAGTTTCAGGGCATGTGATTCAGGCGTGAGTTTCAGGATATAAGATTCATGGCATGAGTTTCAGTGCAGGAGTTTCAGGGCATGAGATTCAGAGCATGAGTTTCAGGGTAGGTGATTCAGGGCAGGAGTTTCAGGACACGAGATTCAGGGCATGAGTTTCAGTGCAGGAACTTGAGGTCATGAGATTCATTGCACGAGTTTCAGAGCATGAGATTCAGGGCATGAGATTCAGGGCATGAGTTTCAGGGCAGGAGATTCAGGGCAGGTGTTTCACTGCAAGAGTTTCAGGGCATGAGATTCAGGGCATGAGATTCAGGGCATGCGATTTAGTACAGGAGATTCAGTGCATGAGTTTCAGGGCATGAGTTTCAGGGCAGGAGTTGTAGGGCATGTGATTCAGGGCATGAGTTTCAGTGCATGAGTTTCAGGGCAGGAGTTTCTGGGTATGTGATTTAGGGCATGAGTTTCAGGGCATGAGATTCAGGGCTTGAGTTTCAGGGCAAGAGGTTCAGGGCATGAGTTTCAGGTCATGAGATTCAGGGCATGAGTTTCAGTCCAGGAACTTGAGGGCATGAGATTCAGTGCATGAGTTTCAGAGCATGAGATTCAGGGCATGAAATTCAGGGCATGATTTTCAGGGCAGGAGATTCAGGGCAGGTATTTCAGTGCAGGACTTTCAGGGCATGAGATTCAGGGCATGAGATTCAGGGCATGAGTTTAAGGGCATGAGTTTCAGGGCATAAGTTTCAGGACATGAGTTTCAGGGAATGAGATTCAGGACATGAGTTTCAGGGCATGAGTTTCAGTGCAGGAACTTGAGGGCATGAGATTCAGGGCATGAGTTTCAGGACAGGAGATTCAGGGCATGAGTTTCAGGGCATGAGTTTCAGGGCATGAGTTTCAGGGCAGAAGTTTCAGGGCATGTAATTCAGGGCGTGAGTTTCAGGATATGAGATTCATGGCATGAGTTTCAGTGCAGGAGTTTCAGAGCATGAGATTCAGGGCATGAGTTTCAGTGCATGAGTTTAAGGGCAGGAGTTTCAAGGCATGAGATTCAGGGCATGAGTTTCAGTGAATGAGTTTGAGGGCAGGATTTTCAGGGCATGAGATTCAGGGCATGAGTTTCAGGGCATGAGATTCAGGGCAGGTATTTCAGGGCATGTAATTCAGGGCATGAGCTTCTGGGGAGATGATTCAGGGCAGGAGTTTTAGGGCATGTGATTCAGTGCATGAGTTTCAGTGCATGAGTTTCAGGGCAGGAGATTCAGGGTATGTGATTTAGGGCATGAATTTCAGGGCATGAGGTTCAGGGCATGAGTTTCAGGGCATGAGATTCAGGGCATGAGTTTCAGTGCAGGAACTTGAGGGCATGAGATTCAGTGCACCAGTTTCAGAGCATGAGATTCAGGGCATGAGATTCAGGGCATGATTTTCAGGGCAGGAGATTCAGGGCAGGTGTTTCAGGGCATGAGATTCAGGGCATGAGTTTCAGGGCAGGAGATTCAGGGCATGAGTTTCAGGGCATGAGTTTCAGGGCAGGAGTTTCAGGGCATGTGATTCAGGGCGTGAGTTTCAGGATATGAGATTCATGGCATGAGTTTCAGTGCAGGAGTTTTAGGGCATGAGATTCAGGGCATGAGTTTCAGGGTAGGTGATTCAGGGCAGGAGTTTCAGGACATGAGATTCAGGGCATGAGTTTCAGTGCAGGAACTTGAGTCATGAGATTCAGTGCACGACTTTCAGAGCGTGAGATTCAGGGCATGAGATTCAGGGCATGAGTTTTAGGATAGGAGATTCAGGGCATGAGTTTCAGGGCATGAGTTTCAGGGCATGAGTTTCAGGGCAGGAGTTTTAGGGCATGAGTTTCAGGGAATGAGATTCAGGGCTTGAGTTTCAGGGCATGAGGTTCAGGGCATGAGTTTCAGGTCATGAGATTCAGGGCATGAGTTTCAGTCCAGGAACTTGAGGGCATGAGATTCAGTGCATGAGTTTCAGAGCATGAGATTCAGGGCATGATTTTCAGGGCAGGAGATTCAGGGCATGTGTTTCAGTGCAGGAGTTTCAGGGCATGAGATTCAGGGCATGAGATTCAGGGCATGAGTTTCAGGACAGGAGATTCAGGGCATGAGTTTCAGTGCAGGAGTTTCAGGGCATGAGATTCAGGGCATGAGTTTTAGGACAGGAGATTCAAGGCATGAGTTTCAGGGCATGAGTTTCAGGGCAGGAGTTTCAGGGCAGGAGTTTTAGGGCATGAGTTTCAGTGCATGAGTTTCAGGGCAGGAGTTTCAGGGTATGTGATTTAGGGCATGAGTTTCAGGGCATGAGATTCAGGGCTTGAGTTTCAGGGCATGAGGTTCAGGGCATGAGTTTCAGGACAGGAGATTCAGGGCATGAGTTTCAGGACATGAGTTTCAGGGCATGAGTTTCAGAGCAGGAGTTTCAGGGCATGTGATTCAGGGCGTGAGTTTCAGGGTATGAGATTCATGGCATGAGTTTCAGTGCAGGAGTTTCAGGGCATGAGATTCAGAGCATGAGTTTCAGGGTAGGTGATTCAGGGCAGGAGTTTCAGGACATGAGATTCAGGGCATGAGTTTCAGTGCAGGAACTTGAGGTCATGAGATTCAGTGCACGAGTTTCAGAGCATGAGATTCAGGGCATGAGATTCAGGGCATGAGTTTCAGGGCAGGAGATTCAGGGCAGGTGTTTCACTGCAAGAGTTTCAGGGCATGAGATTCAGGGCATGAGATTCAGGGCATGAGATTTAGTACAGGAGATTCAGTGCATGAGTTTCAGGGCATGAGTTTCAGGGCAGGAGTTGTAGGGCATGTGATTCAGGGCATGAGTTTCAGTGCATGAGTTTCAGGGCAGGAGTTTCTGGGTTTGTGATTTAGGGCATGAGTTTCAGGGCATGAGATTCAGGGCTTGAGTTTCAGGGCAAGAGGTTCAGGGCATGAAATTCAGGGCATGATTTTCAGGGCAGGAGATTCAGGGCAGGTATTTCAGTGCAGGACTTTCAGGGCATGAGATTCAGGGCATGAGATTCAGGGCATGAGTTTCAGGGCATGAGTTTCAGGGCATAAGTTTCAGGACATGAGTTTCAGGGAATGAGATTCAGGACATGAGTTTCAGGGCATGAGTTTCAGTGCAGGAACTTGAGGGCATGAGATTCAGGGCATGAGTTTCAGGACAGGAGATTCAGGGCATGAGTTTCAGGGCATGAGTTTCAGGGCATGAGTTTCAGGGCAGAAGTTTCAGGGCATGTAATTCAGGGCGTGAGTTTCAGGATATGAGATTCATGGCATGAGTTTCAGTGCAGGAGTTTCAGGGCATGAGATTCAGGGCATGAGTTTCAGGGCATGAGATTCAGGACAGCAGTTTCAAGGCATGAGATTCAGGGCATGAGTTTCAGTGCATGAGTTTGAGGGCAGGAGTTTCAAGGCATGAGATTCAGGGCATGAGTTTCAGTGCATGAGTTTGAGGGCAGGTGTTTCAGGGCATGAGATTCAGGGCAGGTATTTCAGGGCATGTAATTCAGGGCATGAGCTTCTGGGGAGATGATTCAGGGCAGGAGATTTAGGGCATGTGATTCAGGGCATGAGTTTCAGTGCATGAGTTTCAGGGCAGGAGTTTCAGGGTATGTGATTTAGGGCATGAATTTCAGGGCATGAGGTTCAGGGCATGAGTTTCAGGGCATGAGATTCAGGGCATGAGTTTCAGTGCAGGAACTTGAGGGCATGAGATTCAGTGCACCAGTTTCAGAGCATGAGATTCAGGGCATGAGATTCAGGGCATGATTTTCAGGGCAGGAGATTCAGGGCAGGTGTTTCAGGGCATGAGATTCAGGGCATGAGTTTCAGGGCAGGAGATTCAGGGCATGAGTTTCAGGGCATGAGTTTCAGGGCAGGAGTTTCAGGGCATGTGATTCAGGGCGTGAGTTTCAGGGCATGAGATTCAGGGCATGAGTTTCAGGGTAGGTGATTCAGGGCAGGAGTTTCAGGACCTGAGATTCAGGGCATGAGTTTCAGTGCAGGAACTTGAGGTCATGAGATTCAGTGTACGACTTTCAGAGCGTGAGATTCAGGGCATGAGATTCAGGGCATGAGTTTTAGGACAGGAGATTCAGGGCATGAGTTTCAGGGCATGAGTTTCAGGGCATGAGTTTCAGGGCAGGAGTTTTAGGGCATGAGTTTCAGGCAATGAGATTCAGGGCTTGAGTTTCAGGGCATGAGGTTCAGGGCATGAGTTTCAGGTCATGAGATTCAGGGCATGAGTTTCAGTCCAGGAACTTGAGGGCATGAGATTCAGGGCATGAGTTTCAGGACAGGAGATTCAGGGCATGAGTTTCAGGGCATGAGTTTCAGGGCATGAGTTTCAGGGCAGAAGTTTCAGGGCATGTAATTCAGGGCGTGAGTTTCAGGATATGAGATTCATGGCATGAGTTTCAGTGCAGGAGTTTCAGGGCATGAGATTCAGGGCATGAGTTTCAGGGCATGAGATACAGGACAGCAGTTTCAAGGCATGAGATTCAGGGCATGAGTTTCAGTGCATGAGTTTGAGGGCAGGAGTTTCAAGGCATGAGATTCAGGGCATGAGTTTCAGTGCATGAGTTTGAGGGCAGGTGTTTCAGGGCATGAGATTCAGGGCATGAGTTTCAGGGCATGAGATTCAGGGCAGGTATTTCAGGGCATGTAATTCAGGGCATGAGCTTCTGGGGAGATGATTCAGGGCAGGAGTTTTAGGGCATGTGATTCAGGGCATGAGTTTCAGTGCATGAGTTTCAGGGCAGGAGTTTCAGGGTATGTGATTTAGGGCATGAATTTCAGGGCATGAGGTTCAGGGCATGAGTTTCAGGGCATGAGATTCAGGGCATGAGTTTCAGTGCAGGAACTTGAGGGCATGAGATTCAGTGCACCAGTTTCAGAGCATGAGATTCAGGGCATGAGATTCAGGGCATGATTTTCAGGGCAGGAGATTCAGGGCAGGTGTTTCAGGGCATGAGATTCAGGGCATGAGTTTCAGGGCAGGAGATTCAGGGCATGAGTTTCAGGGCATGAGTTTCAGGGCAGGAGTTTCAGGGCATGTGATTCAGGGCGTGAAATTCAGGATATGAGATTCATGGCATGAGTTTCACTGCAGGAGTTTCAGGGCATGAGATTCAGGGCATGAGTTTCAGGGTAGGTGATTCAGGGCAGGAGTTTCAGGACATGAGATTCAGGGCATGAGTTTCAGTGCAGGAACTTGAGGTCATGAGATTCAGTGCACGACTTTCAGAGCGTGAGATTCAGGGCATGAGATTCAGGGCATGAGTTTTAGGACAGGAGATTCAGGGCATGAGTTTCAGGGCATGAGTTTCAGGGCATGAGTTTCAGGGCAGGAGTTTTAGGGCATGAGTTTCAGGGAATGAGATTCAGGGCTTGAGTTTCAGGGCATGAGGTTCAGGGCATGAGTTTCAGGGCATGAGATTCAGGGCATGAGTTTCAGTCCAGGAACTTGAGGGCATGAGATTCAGTGCATGAGTTTCAGAGCATGAGATTCAGGGCATGATTTTCAGGGCAGGAGATTCAGGGCAGGTGTTTCAGTGCAGGAGTTTCAGGGCATGAGATTCAGGGCATGAAATTCAGGGCATGAGTTTCAGGACAGGAGATTCAGGGCATGAGTTTCAGTGCAGGAGTTTCAGGGCATGAGATTCAGGGCATGAGTTTTAGGACAGGAGATTCAAGGCATGAGTTTCAGGGCATGAGTTTCAGGGCAGGAGTTTCAGGGCAGGAGTTTTAGGGCATGAGTTTCAGTGCATGAGTTTCAGGGCAGGAGTTTCAGGGTATGTGATTTAGGGCATGAGTTTCAGGGCATGAGATTCAGGGCTTGAGTTTCAGGGCATGAGGTTCAGGGCATGAGTTTCAGGTCATGAGATTCAGGGCATGAGTTTCAGTCCAGGAACTTGAGGGCATGAGATTCAGTGCATGAGTTTCAGGATATGAGATTCATGGCATGAGTTTCAGTGCAGGAGTTTCAGGGCATGAGATTCAGGGCATGAGTTTCAGTGCATGAGTTTGAGGGCAGGAGTTTCAAGGCATGAGATTCAGGGCATGAGTTTCAGTGCATGAGTTTGAGGGAAGGAGTTTTAGGGCATGAGATTCAGGGCATGAGTTTCAGGGCATGAGATCAGGGCAGGTATTTCAGGGCATGTAATTCAGGGCATGAGATTCTGGGCATATGATTCAGGGCAGGAGTTTTAGGGCATGTGATTCAGGGCATGAGTTTCAGTGCATGAGTTTCAGGGCAGGAGTTTCAGGGTATGTGATTTAGGGCATGAGTTTCAGGGCATGAGATTCAGGGCATGAGATTCAGTGCATGATTTTCAGGGCAGGAGATTCAGAGCAGGTGTTTCAGTGCAGGAGTTTCAGGGCATGAGATTCAGGGCATGAGATTCAGGGCATGAGTTTCAGGGCATGAGTTTCAGGGCAGGAGTTTCAGAGCATGTGATTCAGGGCGTGAGTTTCAGGATATGAGATTCAGAGCATGTGATTCAGGGCGTGAGTTTCAGGATATGAGATTCATGGCATGAGTTTCAGTGCTGGAGTTTCAGGGCATGAGATTCAGGGCATGAGTTTCAGTGCATGAGTTTGAGGGCAGCAGTTTCAAGGCATGAGATTCAGGGCATGAGTTTCAGTGCATGAGTTTGAGGGAAGGAGTTTCAGGGCATGATATTCAGGGCATGAGTTTCAGGGCATGAGATCAGGGCAGGTATTTCAGGGCATGTAATTCAGGGCATGAGATTCTGGGCATATGATTCAGGGCAGGAGTTTTAGGGCATGTGATTCAGGGCATGAGTTTCAGTGCATGAGTTTCAGGGCAGGAGTTTCAGGGTATGTGATTTAGGGCATGAGTTTCAGGGCATGAGATTCAGGGCTTGAGTTTCAGGGCATGAGGTTCAGGGCATGAGTTTCAGGGCATGAGATTCAGGGCATGAGTTTCAGTGCAGGAACCTGAGGGCATGAGATTCAGTGCACGAGTTTCAGAGCATGAGATTCAGGGCATGAGATTCAGGGCATGATTTTCAGGGCAGGAGATTCAGGGCACGTGTTTCAGTGCAGGAGTTTCAGGGCATGAGATTCAGGTCATGAGATTCAGGGCATGAGTTTCAGTCCAGGAACTTGAGGGCATGAGATTCAGTGCTTGAGTTTCAGTGCATGAGTTTCAGGGCAGGAGTTTCAGGGTATGTGATTTAGGGCATGAGTTTCAGGACAGGAGATTCAGGGCATGAGTTTCAGGGCATGAATTTCAGGGCAGGAGTTTCAGGGCAGGAGTTTTAGGGCATGAGTTTCAGTGCATGAGTTTTAGGGCAGGAGTTTCAGGGTATGTGATTTAGGGCATGAGTTTCAGGGAATGAGATTCAGGGCTTGAGTTTCAGGGCATGAGGTTCAGGGCATGAGTTTCAGTCCAGGAACTTGAGGGCATGAGATTCAGTGCATGAGTTTCAGAGCATGAGATTCAGGGCATGATTTTCAGGGCAGGAGATTCAGGGCACGTGTTTCAGTGCAGGAGTTTCAGGGCATGAGATTCAGGGCATGAGATTCAGGGCATGAGTTTCAGGACAGGACATTCAGGGCATGAGTTTCAAGGCATGAGTTTCAGGGCAGGAGTTTCAGGGCATGTGATTCAGGGCGTGAGTTTCAGGATATGAGATTCATGGCATGAGTTTCAGTGCAGGAGTTTCAGGGCATGAGATTCAGGGCATGAGTTTTAGGACAGGAGATGCAGGGCATGAGTTCAGGGCATGAGTTTCAGGGCAGGAGTTTCAGGGCAGGAGTTTTAGGGCATGAGTTTCAGTGCATGAGTTTTAGGGCAGGAGTTTCAGGGTATGTGATTTAGGGCATGAGTTTCAGGGCATGAGATTCAGGGCTTGAGTTTCAGGGCATGAGGTTCAGGGCATGAGTTTCAGGTCATGAGATTCAGGGCATGAGTTTCAGTCCAGGAACTTGAAGGCATGAGATTCAGTGCATGAGTTTCAGAGCATGAGATTCAGGGCATGAGATTCAGTGCATGATTTTCAGGGCAGGAGATTCAGAGCAGGTGTTTCAGAGCAGGAGTTTCAGGGCATGAGATTCAGGGCATGAGATTCAGGGCATGAGTTTCAGGGCACGAGTTTCAGGGCAGGAGTTTCAGAGCATGTGATTCAGGGCGTGAGTTTCAGGATATGAGATTCATGGCAAGAGTTTCAGTGCAGGAGTTTCAGGGCATGAGATTCAGGGCATGAGTTTCAGGGCATGAGATTCAGTACAGCAGTTTCAAGGCATGAGATTCAGGGCATGAGTTTCAGTGCATGAGTTTGAGGACAGGAGTTTCAAGGCATGAGATTCAGGGCATGAGTTTCAGTGCATGAGTTTGAGGGCAGGAGTTTCAGGGCATGAGATTCAGGGCATGAGTTTCAGGGCATGAGATTCAGGGCAGGTATTTCCGGGCATGTAATTCAGGGCATCAGTTTCTGGCAGATGATTCAGGGCAGGAGTTTTAGGGCATGTGATTCAGGGCATGAGTTTCAGTGCATGAGTTTCAGGGCAGGAGTTTCAGGGTATGTGATTTAGGGCATGAGTTTCAGGGCATGAGGTTCAGGGCATGAGTTTCAGGGCATGAGATTCAGGGCATGAGTTTCAGTGCAGGAACTTGAGGGCATGAGATTCAGTTGACGAGTTTCAGAGCATGAGATTCAGGGCATGAGATTCAGGGCATGATTTTCAGGGCAGGAGATTCAGGGCAGGTGTTTCAGGGCATGAGATTCAGGGCATGAGTTTCAGGACAGGAGATTCAGGGCATGAGTTTCAGGGCATGAGTTTCAGGGCAGGAGTTTCAGGGCATGTGATTCAGGGCGTGAGTTTCAGGATATGAGATTCATGGCATGAGTTTCAGTGCAGGAGTTTCAGGGCATGAGATTCAGGGCATGAGTTTCAGGGTAGGTGATTCAGGGCAGGAGTTTCAAGACATGAGATTCAGGGCATGAGTTTCAGTGCAGGAACTTGAGGTCATGAGATTCAGTGCACGACTTTCAGAGCGTGAGATTCAGGGCATGATTTTCAGGCAGGAGATTCAGGGCAGGTGTTTCAGTGCAGGAGTTTCAGGGCATGAGATTCAGGGCATGAGATTCAGGGCATGAGTTTCAGGACAGGAGATTCAGGGCATGAGTTTCAGGGCATGAGTTTCAGGGCAGGAGTTTCAGGGCAGGAGTTTCAGGGCATGTGATTCAGGGTGTAAGTTTCAGGATATGAGATTCATGGCATGAGTTTCAGTGCAGGAGTTTCAGGGCATGAGATTCAGGCATGAGTTTTAGGACAGGAGATTCAGGGCATGAGTTTCAGGGCATGAGTTTCAGGGCAGGAGTTTCAGGGTAGGAGTTTTAGGGCATGAGTTTCAGTGCATGAGTTTTAGGGCAGGAGTTTCAGGGTATGTGATTTAGGGCATGAGTTTCAGGGAATGAGATTCAGGGCTTGAGTTTCAAGGGCATGAGGTTCAGGGCATGAGTTTCAGGTCATGAGATTCAGGACATGAGTTTCAGTCCAGGAACTTGAGGGCATGAGATTCAGGGCATGAGTTTCAGGACAGGAGATTCAGGGCATGAGTTTCAGGGCATGAGTTTCAGGGCAGGAGTTTCAGGGCATGTGATTCAGGGCGTGAGTTTCAGGATATGAGATTCATGGCATGAGTTTCAGTGCAGGAGTTTCAGGGCATGAGATTCAGGGCATGAGTTTCAGGGTAGGTGATTCAGGGCAGGAGTTTCAGGACATGAGATTCAGGGCATGAGTTTCAGTGCAGGAACTTGAGGTCATGAGATTCAGTGCACGACTTTCAGAGCGTGAGATTCAGGGCATGAGATTCAGGGCATGAGTTTTAGGACAGGAGATTCAGGGCATGAGTTTCAGGGCATGAGTTTCAGGGCATGAGTTTCAGGGCAGGAGTTTTAGGGCATGAGTTTCAGTGCATGAGTTTTAGGGCAGGAGTTTCAGGGTATGTGATTTAGGGCATGAGTTTCAGGGAATGAGATTGAGGGCTTGAGTTTCAGGGCATGAGGTTCAGGGCATGAGTTTCAGGTCATGAGATTCAGGGCATGAGTTTCAGTCCAGCAACTTGAGGGCATGAGATTCAGTGCATGAGTTTCAGAGCATGAGATTCAGGGCATGATTTTCAGGGCAGGAGATTCAGGGCAGGTTTTTCAGTGCAGGAGATTCAGGGCATGAGATTCAGGGCATGAGATTCAGGGCATGAGTTTCAGGACAGGAGATTCAGGGCATGAGTTTCAGGGCATGAGTTTCAGGGCAGGAGTTTCAGGGCATGTGATTCAGGGCGTGAGTTTCAGGATATGAGATTCATGGCATGAGTTTCAGTGCAGGAGTTTCAGGGCATGTGTTTTAGGACAGGAGATTCAGGGCATGAGTTTCAGGGCATGAGTTTCAGGGCAGGAGTTTCAGGGCAGGAGTTTTAGGGCATGAGTTTCAGTGCATGAGTTTCAGGGCAGGAGTTTCAGGGTATGTGATTTAGGGCATGAGTTTCAGGGCATGAGATTCAGGGCTTGAGTTTCAGGGCATGAGGTTCAGGGCATGAGTTTCAGGTCATGAGATTCAGGGCATGAGTTTCAGTCCAGGAACTTGAGGGCATGAGATTCAGAGCAGGTGTTTCAGTGCAGGAGTTTCAGGGCATGAGATTCAGGGCATGAGATTCAGGGCATGAGTTTCAGGGCATGAGTTTCAGGGCAGGAGTTTCAGAGCATGTGATTCAGGGCGTGAGTTTCAGGATATGAGATTCATGGCATGAGTTTCAGTGCAGGAGTTTCAGGGCATGAGATTCAGGGCATGAGTTTCAGTGCATGAGTTTGAGGGCAGGAGTTTCAGGGCATGAGATTCAGGGCATGAGTTTCAGGGCATGAGATCAGGGCAGGTATTTCAGGGCATGTAATTCAGGGCATGAGATTCTGGGCAGATGATTCAGGGCAGGAGTTTTAGGGCATGTGATTCAGGGCATGAGTTTCAGTGCATGAGTTTCAGGGCAGGAGTTTCAGGGTATGTGATTTAGGGCATGAGTTTCAGGGCATGAGATTCAGGGCTTGAGTTTCAGGGCATGAGGTTCAGGGCATGAGTTTCAGGGCATGAGATTCAGGGCATGAGTTTCAGTGCAGGAACTTGAGGGCATGAGATTCAGTGCACGAGTTTCAGAGCATGAGATTCAGGGCATGAGATTCAGGGCATGATTTTCAGGGCAGGAGATTCAGGGCAGGTGTTTCAGTGCAGGAGTTTCAGGGCATGAGATTCAGGGCATGAGATTCAGGGCATGAGTTTCAGGACAGGAGATTCAGGGCATGTGTTTCAGGACATGAGTTTCAGGGCATTAGTTTCAGAGCAGGAGTTTCAGGGCATGTGATTCAGGGCGTGAGTTTCAGGATATGAGATTCATGGCATGAGTTTCAGTGCAGGAGTTTCAGGGCATGAGATTCAGAGCATGAGTTTCAGGGTTGGTGATTCAGGGCAGGAGGTTCAGGACATGAGATTCAGGGCATGAGTTTCAGTGCAGGAACTTGAGGTCATGAGATTCAGTGCACGAGTTTCAGAGCATGAGATTCAGGGCATGAGATTCAGGCATGAGTTTCAGGGCAGGAGATTCAGGGCAGGTGTTTCACTGCAAGAGTTTCAGGGCATGAGATTCAGGGCATGAGATTTAGTACAGGAGATTCAGTGCATGAGTTTCAGGGCATGAGTTTCAGGGCAGGAGTTGTAGGGCATGTGATTCAGGGCATGAGTTTCAGTGCATGAGATTCAGGGCATGAGATTCAGGGCATGAGTTTCAGGACAGGAGATTCAGGGCATGAGTTTCAGGGCATGAGTTTCAGGGCAGGAGTTTCAGGGCATGTGATTCAGGGCGTGAGTTTCAGGATATGAGATTCATGGCATGAGTTTCAGTGCAGGAGTTTCAGGGCATGTGTTTTAGGACAGGAGATTCAGGGCATGAGTTTCAGGGCATGAGTTTCAGGGCAGGAGTTTCAGGGCAGGAGTTTTAGGGCATGAGTTTCAGTGCATGAGTTTCAGGGCAGGAGTTTCAGGGTATGTGATTTAGGGCATGAGTTTCAGGGCATGAGATTCAGGGCTTGAGTTTCAGGGCATGAGGTTCAGGGCATGAGTTTCAGGTCATGAGATTCAGGGCATGAGTTTCAGTCCAGGAACTTGAGGGCATGAGATTCAGTGCATGAGTTTCAGAGCATGAGATTCAGGGCATGAGATTCAGTGCATGATTTTCAGGGCAGGAGATTCAGAGCAGGTGTTTCAGTGCAGGAGTTTCAGGGCATGAGATTCAGGGCATGAGATTCAGGGCATGAGTTTCAGGGCATGAGTTTCAGGGCAGGAGTTTCAGAGCATGAGTTTGAGGGCAGGAGTTTCAGGGCATGAGATTCAGGGCATGAGTTTCAGGGCATGAGATCAGGGCAGGTATTTCAGGGCATGTAATTCAGGGCATGAGATTCTGGGCAGATGATTCAGGGCAGGAGTTTTAGGGCATGTGATTCAGGGCATGAGTTTCAGTGCATGAGTTTCAGGGCAGGAGTTTCAGGGTATGTGATTTAGGGCATGAGTTTCAGGGCATGAGATTCAGGGCTTGAGTTTCAGGGCATGAGGTTCAGGGCATGAGTTTCAGGGCATGAGATTCAGGGCATGAGTTTCAGTGCAGGAACTTGAGGGCATGAGATTCAGTGCACGAGTTTCAGAGCATGAGATTCAGGGCATGAGATTCAGGGCATGATTTTCAGGGCAGGAGATTCAGGGCAGGTGTTTCAGTGCAGGAGTTTCAGGGCATGAGATTCAGGGCATGAGATTCAGGGCATGAGTTTCAGGACAGGAGATTCAGGGCATGTGTTTCAGGACATGAGTTTCAGGGCATTAGTTTCAGAGCAGGAGTTTCAGGGCATGTGATTCAGGGCGTGAGTTTCAGGATATGAGATTCATGGCATGAGTTTCAGTGCAGGAGTTTCAGGGCATGAGATTCAGAGCATGAGTTTCAGGGTTGGTGATTCAGGGCAGGAGGTTCAGGACATGAGATTCAGGGCATGAGTTTCAGTGCAGGAACTTGAGGTCATGAGATTCAGTGCACGAGTTTCAGAGCATGAGATTCAGGGCATGAGATTCAGGGCATGAGTTTCAGGGCAGGAGATTCAGGGCAGGTGTTTCACTGCAAGAGTTTCAGGGCATGAGATTCAGGGCATGAGATTTAGTACAGGAGATTCAGTGCATGAGTTTCAGGGCATGAGTTTCAGGGCAGGAGTTGTAGGGCATGTGATTCAGGGCATGAGTTTCAGTGCATGAGTTTTCAGGGCAGGGGTTTCTGGGTATGTGATTTAGGGCATGAGTTTCAGGGCATGAGATTCAGGGCTTGAGTTTCAGGGCATGAGGTTCAGGGCATGAGTTTCAGGTCATGAGATTCAGGGCATGAGTTTCAGTCCAGGAACTTGAGGGCATGAGATTCAGGGCATGAGATTCAGGGCATGAGTTTAAGGGCATGAGTTTCAGGGCATAAGTTTCAGGACATGAGTTTCAGGAATGATGAGATTCAGGACATGAGTTTCAGGGCATGAGTTTCAGTGCAGGAACTTGAGGGCATGAGATTCAGGGCATGAGTTTCAGGGCAGAAGTTTCAGGGCATGTAATTCAGGGCGTGAGTTTCAGGATATGAGATTCATGGCATGAGTTTCAGTGCAGGAGTTTCAGGGCATGAGATTCAGGGCATGAGTTTCAGTGCAGGAACTTGAGGGCATGAGATTCAGTGCACGAGTTTCAGAGCATGAGATTCAGGGCATGAGATTCAGGGCATGATTTTCAGGGCAGGAGATTCAGGGCAGGTGTTTCAGGGCATGAGATTCAGGGCATGAGTTTCAGGACAGGAGATTCAGGGCATGAGTTTCAGGGCAGGAGTTTCAGGGCATGTGATTCAGGGCGTGAGTTTCAGGATATGAGATTCATGGCATGAGTTTCAGTGCAGGAGTTTCAGGGCATGAGATTCAGGGCATGAGTTTCAGGGTAGGTGATTCAGGGCAGGAGTTTCAGGACATGAGATTCAGGGCATGAGTTTCAGTGCAGGAACTTGAGGTCATGAGATTCAGTGCACGACTTTCAGAGCGTGAGATTCAGGGCATGAGATTCAGGGCATGAGTTTTAGGACAGGAGATTCAGGGCATGAGTTTCAGGGCTTGAGTTTCAGGGCATGAGTTTCAGTGCAGGAACTTGAGGTCATGAGATTCAGTGCACGACTTTCAGAGCGTGAGATTCAGGGCATGAGATTCAGGGCATGAGTTTTAGGACAGGAGATTCAGGGCATGAGTTTCAGGGCATGAGTTTCAGGGCATGAGATTCAGGGCAGGAGTTTTAGGGCATGAGTTTCAGTGCATGAGTTTTAGGGCAGGAGTTTCAGGGTATGTGATTTAGGGCATGAGTTTCAGGGAATGAGATTCAGGGCTTGAGTTTCAGGGCATGAGGTTCAGGGCATGAGTTTCAGGTCATGAGATTCAGGGCATGAGTTTCAGTCCAGGAACTTGAGGGCATGAGATTCAGTGCATGAGTTTCAGAGCATGAGATTCAGGGCATGATTTTCAGGGCAGGAGATTCAGGGCAGGTGTTTCAGTGCAGGAGTTTCATGGCATGAGATTCAGGGCATGAGATTCAGGGCATGAGTTTCAGGACAGGAGATTCAGGGCATGAGTTTCAGGGCATGAGTTTCAGGGCAGGAGTTTCAGGGCATGTGATTCAGGGCGTGAGTTTCAGGATATGAGATTCATGGCATGAGTTTCAGTGCAGGAGTTTCAGGGCATGAGTTTTAGGACAGGAGATTCAGGGCATGTGTTTCAGGGCATGAGTTTCAGGGCAGGAGTTTCAGGGCAGGAGTTTTAGGGCATGAGTTTCAGTGCATGAGTTTCAGGGCAGGAGTTTCAGGGAATGTGATTTAGGGCATGAGTTTCAGGGCATGAGATTCAGGGCTTGAGTTTCAGGGCATGAGGTTCAGGGCATGAGTTTCAGGTCATGAGATTCAGGCATGAGTTTCAGTCCAGGAACTTGAGGGCATGAGATTCAGTGCATGAGTTTCAGAGCATGAGATTCAGGGCATGAGATTCAGTGCATGATTTTCAGGGCAGGAGATTCAGAGCAGGTGTTTCAGTGCAAGAGTTTCAGGGCATGAGATTCAGGGCATGAGATTCAGGGCATGAGTTTCAGGGCATGAGTTTCAGGGCAGGAGTTTCAGAGCATGTGATTCAGGGCGTGAGTTTCAGGATATGAGATTCATGGCATGAGTTTCAGTGCAGGAGTTTCAGGGCATGAGATTCAGGGCATGAGTTTCAGTGCATGAGTTTGAGGGCAGGAGTTTCAGGGCATGAGATTCAGGGCATGAGTTTCAGGGCATGAGATCAGGGCAGGTATTTCAGGGCATGTAATTCAGGGCATGAGATTCTGGGCAGATGATTCAGGGCAGGAGTTTTAGGGCATGTGATTCAGGGCATGAGTTTCAGTGCATGAGTTTCAGGGCAGGAGTTTCAGGGTATGTGATTTAGGGCATGAGTTTCAGGGCATGAGATTCAGGGCTTGAGTTTCAGGGCATGAGGTTCAGGGCATGATTTTCTGGGCATGAGATTCAGGGCATGAGTTTCAGTGCAGGAACTTGAGGGCATGAGATTCAGTGCACGAGTTTCAGAGCATGAGATTCAGGGCATGAGATTCAGGGCATGATTTTCAGGGCAGGAGATTCAGGGCAGGTGTTTCAGTGCAGGAGTTTCAGGGCATGAGATTCAGGGCATGAGATTCAGGGCATGAGTTTCAGGACAGGAGATTCAGGGCATGTGTTTCAGGACATGAGTTTCAGGGCATTAGTTTCAGAGCAGGAGTTTCAGGCCATGTGATTCAGGGCGTGAGTTTCAGGATATGAGATTCATGGCATGAGTTTCAGTGCAGGAGTTTCAGGGCATGAGATTCAGAGCATGAGTTTCAGGGTAGGTGATTCAGGGCAGGAGGTTCAGGACATGAGATTCAGGGCATGAGTTTCAGTGCAGGAACTTGAGGTCATGAGATTCAGTGCACGAGTTTCAGAGCATGAGATTCAGGGCATGAGATTCAGGGCATGAGTTTCAGGGCAGGAGATTCAGGGCAGGTGTTTCACTGCAAGAGTTTCAGGGCATGAGATTCAGGGCATGAGATTTAGTACAGGAGATTCAGTGCATGAGTTTCAGGGCATGAGTTTCAGGGCAGGAGTTGTAGGGCATGTGATTCAGGGCATGAGTTTCAGTGCATGAGTTTCAGGGCAGGAGTTTCTGGGTATGTGATTTAGGGCATGAGTTTCAGGGCATGAGATTCAGGGCTTGAGTTTCAGGGCATGAGGTTCAGGGCATGAGTTTCAGGTCATGAGATTCAGGGCATGAGTTTCAGTCCAGGAACTTGAGGGCATGAGATTCAGGGCATGAGATTCAGGGCATGAGTTTAAGGGCATGAGTTTCAGGGCATAAGTTTCAGGACATGAGTTTCAGGAATGAGATTCAGGACATGAGTTTCAGGGCATGAGTTTCAGTGCAGGAACTTGAGGGCATGAGATTCAGGGCATGAGTTTCAGGACAGGAGATTCAGGGCATGAGTTTCAGGGCATGAATTTCAGGGCATGAGTTTCAGGGCAGAAGTTTCAGGGCATGTAATTCAGGGCGTCAGTTTCAGGATATGAGATTCATGGCATGAGTTTCAGTGCAGGAGTTTCAGGGCATGAGATTCAGGGCATGAGTTTCAGTGCAGGAACTTGAGGGCATGAGATTCAGTGCACGAGTTTCAGAGCATGAGATTCAGGGCATGAGATTCAGGGCATGATTTTCAGGGCAGGAGATTCAGGGCAGGTGTTTCAGGGCATGAGATTCAGGGCATGAGTTTCAGGACAGGAGATTCAGGGCATGAGTTTCAGGGCATGAGTTTCAGGGCAGGAGTTTCAGGGCATGTGATTCAGGGCGTGAGTTTCAGGATATGAGATTCATGGCATGAGTTTCAGTGCAGGAGTTTCAGGGCATGAGATTCAGGGCATGTGTTTCAGGGTAGGTGATTCAGGGCAGGAGTTTCAGGACATGAAATTCAGGGCATGAGTTTCAGGGCATGAGTTTCAGGGCATGAGTTTCAGGGCAGGAGTTTTAGGACAGGAGATTCAGGGCATGAGTTTCAGGGCAGGAGTTTTAGGGCATGAGTTTCAGTGCATGAGTTTTAGGGCAGGAGTTTCAGGGTATGTGATTTAGGGCATGAGTTTCAGGGAATGAGATTCAGGGCTTGAGTTTCAGGGCATGAGGTTCAGGGCATGAGTTTCAGGTCATGAGATTCAGGGCATGAGTTTCAGTCCAGGAACTTGAGGGCATGAGATTCAGTGCATGAGTTTCAGAGCATGAGATTCAGGGCATGATTTTCAGGGCAGGAGATTCAGGGCAGGTGTTTCAGTGCAGGAGTTTCAGGGCATGAGATTCAGGGCATGAGATTCAGGGCATGAGTTTCAGGACAGGAGATTCAGGGCATGAGTTTCAGGGCATGAGTTTCAGGGCAGGAGTTTCAGGGCATGTGATTCAGGGCGTGAGTTTCAGGATATGAGATTCATGGCATGAGTTTCAGTGCAGGAGTTTCAGGGCATGAGTTTTAGGACAGGAGATTCAGGGCATGTGTTTCAGGGCATGAGTTTCAGGGCAGGAGTTATAGGGCATGAGTTTCAGTGCATGAGTTTCAGGGCAGGAGTTTCAGGGAATGTGATTTAGGGCATGAGTTTCAGGGCATGAGATTCAGGGCTTGAGTTTCAGGGCATGAGGTTCAGGGCATGAGTTTCAGGTCATGAGATTCAGGGCATGAGTTTCAGTCCAGGAACTTGAGGGCATGAGATTCAGTGCATGAGTTTCAGAGCATGAGATTCAGGGCATGAGATTGAGTGCATGATTTTCAGGGCAGGAGATTCAGAGCAGGTGTTTCAGTGAAAGAGTTTCAGGGCATGAGATTCAGGGCATGAGATTCAGGGCATGAGTTTCAGGGCATGAGTTTCAGGGCAGGAGTTTCAGAGCATGTGATTCAGGGCGTGAGTTTCAGGATATGAGATTCATGGCATGAGTTTCAGTGCAGGAGTTTCAGGGCATGAGATTCAGGGCATGAGTTTCAGTGCATGAGTTTGAGGGCAGGAGTTTCAGGGCATGAGATTCAGGGCATGAGTTTCAGGGCATGAGATCAGGGCAGGTATTTCAGGGCATGAGATTCAGGGCATGAGTTTCAGGACAGGAGATTCAGGGCATGTGTTTCAGGACATGAGTTTCAGGGCATTAGTTTCAGAGCAGGAGTTTCAGGCCATGTGATTCAGGGCGTGAGTTTCAGGATATCAGATTCATGGCATGAGTTTCAGTGCAGGAGTTTCAGGGCATGAGATTCAGAGCATGAGTTTCAGGGTAGGTGATTCAGGGCAGGAGGTTCAGGACATGAGATTCAGGGCATGAGTTTCAGTGCAGGAACTTGAGGTCATGAGATTCAGTGCACGAGTTTCAGAGCATGAGATTCAGGGCATGAGATTCAGGGCATGAGTTTCAGGGCAGGAGATTCAGGGCAGGTGTTTCACTGCAAGAGTTTCAGGGCATGAGATTCAGGGCATGAGATTTAGTACAGGAGATTCAGTGCATGAGTTTCAGGGCATGAGTTTCAGGGCAGGAGTTGTAGGGCATTTGATTCAGGGCATGAGTTTCAGTGCATGAGTTTCAGGGCAGGAGTTTGTGGGTATGTGATTTAGGGCATGAGTTTCAGGGCATGAGATTCAGGGCTTGAGTTTCAGGGCATGAGGTTCAGGGCATGAGTTTCAGGTCATGAGATTCAGGGCATGAGTTTCAGTCCAGGAACTTGAGGGCATGAGATTCAGGGCATGAGATTCAGGGCATGAGTTTAAGGGCATGAGTTTCAGGGCATAAGTTTCAGGACATGAGTTTCAGGGAATGAGATTCAGGACATGAGTTTCAGGGCATGAGTTTCAGTGCAGGAACTTGAGGGCATGAGATTCAGGGCATGAGTTTCAGGACACGAGATTCAGGGCATGAGTTTCAGGGCATGAATTTCAGGGCATGGGTTTCAGGGCAGAAGTTTCAGGGCATGTAATTCAGGGCGTGAGTTTCAGGATATGAGATTCATGGCATGAGTTTCAGTGCAGGAGTTTCAGGGCATGAGATTCAGGGCATGAATTTCAGTGCAGGAACTTGAGGGCATGAGATTCAGTGCACGAGTTTCAGAGCATGAGATTCAGGGCATGAGATTCAGGGCATGATTTTCAGGGCAGGAGATTCAGGGCAGGTGTTTCAGGGCATGAGATTCAGGGCATGAGTTTCAGGACAGGAGATTCAGGGCATGAGTTTCAGGGCAGGAGTTTCAGGGCATGTGATTCAGGGCGTGAGTTTCAGGATATGAGATTCATGGCATGAGTTTCAGTGCAGGAGTTTCAGGGCATGAGATTCAGGGCATGAGTTTCAGGGTAGGTGATTCAGGGCAGGAGTTTCAGGACATGAGATTCAGGGCATGAGTTTCAGTGCAGGAACTTGAGGTCATGAGATTCAGTGCACGACTTTCAGAGCGTGAGATTCAGGGCATGAGATTCAGGGCATGAGTTTTAGGACAGGAGATTCAGGGCATGAGTTTCAGGGCATGAGTTTCAGGGCATGAGTTTCAGGGCAGGAGTTTTAGGGCATGAGTTTCAGTGCATGAGTTTTAGGGCAGGAGTTTCAGGGTATGTGATTTAGGACATGAGTTTCAGGGAATGAGATTCAGGGCTTGAGTTTCAGGGCATGAGGTTCAGGGCATGAGTTTCAGGTCATGAGATTCAGGGCATGAGTTTCAGTCCAGGAACTTGAGGGCATGAGATTCAGTGCATGAGTTTCAGAGCATGAGATTCAGGGCATGATTTTCAGGGCAGGAGATTCAGGGCAGGTGTTTCAGTGCAGGAGTTTCAGGGCATGAGATTCAGGGCATGAGAATCAGGGCATGAGTTTCAGGACAGGAGATTCAGGGCATGAGTTTCAGGGCATGAGTTTCAGGGCAGGAGTTTCAGGGCATGTGATTCAGGGCGTGAGTTTCAGGATATGAGATTCATGGCATGAGTTTCAGTGCAGGAGTTTCAGGGCATGAGTTTTAGGACAGGAGATTCAGGGCATGTGTTTCAGGGCATGAGTTTCAGGGCAGGAGTTTCAGGGCAGGAGTTTTAGGGCATGAGTTTCAGTGCATGAGTTTCAGGGCAGGAGTTTCAGGGTATGTGATTTAGGGCATGAGTTTCAGGGCATGAGATTCAGGGCTTGAGTTTCAGGGCATGAGGTTCAGGGCATGAGTTTCAGGTCATGAGATTCAGGGCATGAGTTTCAGTCCAGGAACTTGAGGGCATGAGATTCAGTGCATGAGTTTAAGAGCATGAGATTCAGGGCATGAGATTCAGTGCATGATTTTCAGGGCAGGAGATTCAGAGCAGGTGTTTCAGTGCAGGAGTTTCAGGGCATGAGATTCAGGGCATGAGATTCAGGGCATGAGTTTCAGGGCATGAGTTTCAGGGCAGGAGTTTCAGAGCATGTGATTCAGGGCGTGAGTTTCAGGATATGAGATTCATGGCATGAGTTTCAGTGCAGGAGTTTCAGGGCATGAGATTCAGGGCATGAGTTTCAGTGCATGAGTTTGAGGGCAGGAGTTTCAGGGCATGAGATTCAGGGCATGAGTTTCAGGGCATGAGATCAGGGCAGGTATTTCAGGGCATGTAATTCAGGGCATGAGATTCTGGGCAGATGATTCAGGGCAGGAGTTTTAGGGCATGTGATTCAGGGCATGAGTTTCAGTGCATGAGTTTCAGGGCAGGAGTTTCAGGGTATGTGATTTAGGGCATGAGTTTCAGGGCATGAGATTCAGGGCTTGAGTTTCAGGGCATGAGGTTCAGGGCATGAGTTTCAGGGCATGAGATTCAGGGCATGAGTTTCAGTGCAGGAACTTGAGGGCATGAGATTCAGTGCACGAGTTTCAGAGCATGAGATTCAGGGCATGAGATTCAGGGCATGATTTTCAGGGCAGGAGATTCAGGGCAGGTGTTTCAGTGCAGGAGTTTCAGGGCATGAGATTCAGGGCATGAGATTCAGTGCATGAGTTTCAGGACAGGAGATTCAGGGCATGAGTTTCAGGACATGAGTTTCAGGGCATGAGTTTCAGAGCAGGAGTTTCAGGGCATGTGATTCAGGGCGTGAGTTTCAGGATATGAGATTCCTGGCATGAGTTTCAGTGCAGGAGTTTCAGGGCATGAGATTCAGAGCATGAGTTTCAGGGTAGGTGATTCAGGGCAGGAGGTTCAGGACATGAGATTCAGGGCATGAGTTTCAGTGCAGGAACTTGAGGTCATGAGATTCAGTGCACGAGTTTCAGAGCATGAGATTCAGGGCATGAGATTCAGGGCATGAGTTTCAGGGCAGGAGATTCAGGGCAGGTGTTTCACTGCAAGAGTTTCAGGGCATGAGATTCAGGGCATGAGATTCAGGGCATGAGATTCAGGGCATGAGATTTAGTACAGGAATTTCAGGGCATGTGTTTCAGGGCATGAGTTTCAGAGCAGGAGTTTCAGGGCAGGAGTTTTAGGGCATGAGTTTCAGTGCATGAGTTTCAGGGCAGGAGTTTCAGGGAATGTGATTTAGGGCATGAGTTTCAGGGCATGAGATTCAGGGCTTGAGTTTCAGGGCATGAGGTTCAGGGCATGAGTTTCAGGTCATGAGATTCAGGGCATGAGTTTCAGTCCAGGAACTTGAGGGCATGAGATTCAGTGCATGAGTTTCAGAGCATGAGATTCAGGGCATGAGATTCAGTGCATGATTTTCAGGGCAGGAGATTCAGAGCAGGTGTTTCAGTGCAAGAGTTTCAGGGCATGAGATTCAGGGCATGAGATTCAGGGCATGAGTTTCAGGGCATGAGTTTCAGGGCAGGAGTTTCAGAGCATGTGATTCAGGGCGTGAGTTTCAGGATATGAGATTCATGGCATGAGTTTCAGTGCAGGAGTTTCAGGGCATGAGATTCAGGGCATGAGTTTCAGTGCATGAGTTTGAGGGCAGGAGTTTCAGGGCATGAGATTCAGGGCATGAGTTTCAGGGCATGAGATCAGGGCAGGTATTTCAGGGCATGTAATTCAGGGCATGAGATTCTGGGCAGATGATTCAGGGCAGGAGTTTTAGGGCATGTGATTCAGGGCATGAGTTTCAATGCAGGAGTTTCAGCGCATGAGATTCAGGGCTTGAGTTTCAGGGCATGAGGTTCAGGGCATAAGTTTCAGGTCATGAGATTCAGGGCATGAGTTTCAGTCCAGGAACTTGAGGGCATGAGATTCAGGGCATGAGATTCAGGGCAGGAGTTTAAGGGCATGAGTTTCAGGGCATAAGTTTCAGGACATGAGTTTCAGGGAATGAGATTCAGGACATGAGTTTCAGGGCATGAGTTTCAGTGCAGGAACTTGAGGGCATGAGATTCAGGGCATGAGTTTCAGGACACGAGATTCAGGGCATGAGTTTCAGGGCATGAATTTCAGGGCATGGGTTTCAGGGCAGAAGTTTCAGGGCATGTAATTCAGGGCGTGAGTTTCAGGATATGAGATTCATGGCATGAGTTTCAGTGCAGGAGTTTCAGGGCATGAGATTCAGGGCATGAATTTCAGTGCAGGAACTTGAGGGCATGAGATTCAGTGCACGAGTTTCAGAGCATGAGATTCAGGGCATGAGATTCAGGGCATGATTTTCAGGGCAGGAGATTCAGGGCAGGTGTTTCAGGGCAGGAGTTTCAGGGCATGTGATTCAGCGCGTGAGTTTCAGGATATGAGATTCATGGCATGAGTTTCAGTGCAGGAGTTTCAGGGCATGAGATTCAGGGCATGAGTTTCAGGGTAGGTGATTCAGGGCAGGAGTTTCAGGACATGAGATTCAGGGCATGAGTTTCAGTGCAGGAACTTGAGGTCATGAGATTCAGTGCACGACTTTCAGAGCGTGAGATTCAGGGCATGAGATTCAGGGCATGAGTTTTAGGACAGGAGATTCAGGGCATGAGTTTCAGGGCATGAGTTTCAGGGCATGAGTTTCAGGGCAGGAGTTTTAGGGCATGAGTTTCAGTGCATGAGTTTTAGGGCAGGAGTTTCAGGGTATGTGATTTAGGGCATGAGTTTCAGGGAATGAGATTCAGGGCTTGAGTTTCAGGGCATGAGGTTCAGGGCATGAGTTTCAGGTCATGAGATTCAGGGCATGAGTTTCAGTCCAGGAACTTGAGGGCATGAGATTCAGTGCATGAGTTTCAGAGCATGAGATTCAGGGCATGAGATTCAGTGCATGATTTTCAGGGCAGGAGATTCAGAGCAGGTGTTTCAGTGCAGGAGTTTCAGTGCATGAGATTCAGGGCATGAGATTCAGGGCATGAGTTTCAGGGCATGAGTTTCAGGGCAGGAGTTTCAGAGCATGTGATTCAGGGCGTGAGTTTCAGGATATGAGATTCATGGCATGAGTTTCAGTGCAGGAGTTTCAGGGCATGAGATTCAGGGCATGAGTTTGAGTGCATGAGTTTGAGGGCAGGAGTTTCAGGGCATGAGATTCAGTGCATGAGTTTCAGGACAGGAGATTCAGGGCATGAGTTTCAGGACATGAGTTTCAGGGCATGAGTTTCAGAGCAGGAGTTTCAGGGCATGTGATTCAGGGCGTGAGTTTCAGGATATGAGATTCCTGGCATGAGTTTCAGTGCAGGAGTTTCAGGGCATGAGATTCAGAGCACGAGTTTCAGGGTAGGTGATTCAGGGCAGGAGGTTCAGGACATGAGATTCAGGGCTTGAGTTTCAGGGCATGAGGTTCAGGGCATGAGTTTCAGGTCATGAGATTCAGGGCATGAGTTTCAGTCCAGGAACTTGAGGGCATGAGATTCAGGGCATGAGATTCAGGGCATGAGTTTAAGGGCATGAGTTTCAGGGCATAAGTTTCAGGACATGAGTTTCAGGGAATGAGATTCAGGACATGAGTTTCAGGGCATGCGTTTCAGTGCAGGAACTTGAGGGCATGAGATTCAGGGCATGAGTTTCAGGACAGGAGATTCAGGGCATGAGTTTCAGGGCATGAGTTTCAGGGCATGAGTTTCAGGGCAGAAGTTTCAGGGCATGTAATTCAGGGCGTGAGTTTCAGGATATGAGATTCATGGCATGAGTTTCAGTGCAGGAGTTTCAGGGCATGAGATTCAGGGCATGAGTTTCAGGGCATGAGATTCAGGACAGCAGTTTCAGGGCATGAGATTCAGGGCATGAGTTTCAGTGCATGAGTTTGAGGGCAGGAGTTTCAAGGCATGAGATTCAGTGCATGAGTTTCAGTGCATGAGTTTGAGGGCAGGAGTTTCAGGGCATGAGATTCAGGGCATGAGTTTCAGGGCATGAGATTCAGGGCAGGTATTTCAGGGCATTTAATTCAGGGCATGAGTTTCTGGGCAGATGATTCAGGGCAGGAGTTTTAGGGCATGTGATTCAGGGCATGAGTTTCAGTGCATGAGTTTCAGGGCAGGAGTTTCAGGGTATGTGATTTAGGGCATGAGTTTCAGGGCATGAGGTTCAGGGCATGAGTGTCAGGGCATGAGATTCAGGGCATGAGTTTCAGTGCAGGAACTTGAGGGCATGAGATTCAGTGCACGAGTTTCAGAGCATGAGATTCAGGGCATGAGATTCAGGGCATGAGTTTCAGTGCAGGAACTTGAGGGCATGAGATTCAGTGCACGAGTTTCAGAGCATGAGATTCAGGGCATGAGATTCAGGGCATGAGTTTCAGGGCATGAGTTTCAGGGCAGGAGTTTCAGGGCATGTGATTCAGGGCGTGAGTTTCAGGATATGAGATTCATGGCATGAGTTTCAGTGCAGGAGTTTCAGGACATGAGATTCAGGGCATGAGTTTTAGGACAGGAGATTCAGGGCATGAGTTTCAGGGCATGAGTTTCAGGGCAGGAGTTTCAGGGCAGGAGTTGTAGGGCATGAGTTTCAGTACATGAGTTTCAGGGCAGGAGTTTCAGGGTATGTGATTTAGGGCATGAGTTTCAGGGCATGAGATTCAGGGCTTGAGTTTCAGGGCATGAGGTTCAGGGCATGAGTTTCAGGTCATGAGATTCAGGGCATGAGTTTCAGTCCAGGAACTTGAGGGCATGAGATTCAGTGCATGAGTTTCAGAGCATGAGATTCAGGGCATGAGATTCAGTGCATGATTTTCAGGGCAGGAGATTCAGAGCAGGTGTTTCAGTGCAGGAGTTTCAGGGCATGAGATTCAGGGCATGAGATTCAGGGCATGAGTTTCAGGGCATGAGTTTCAGGGCAGGAGTTTCAGAGCATGTGATTCAGGGCGTGAGTTTCAGGATATGAGATTCATGGCATGAGTTTCAGTGCAGGAGTTTCAGGGCATGAGATTCAGGGCATGAGTTTCAGTGCATGAGTTTGAGGGCAGGAGTTTCAGGGCATGAGATTCAGGGCATGAGTTTCAGGGCATGAGATCAGGGCAGGTATTTCAGGGCATGTAATTCAGGGCATGAGATTCTGGGCAGATGATTCAGGGCAGGAGTTTTAGGGCATGTGATTCAGGGCATGAGTTTCAGTGCATGAGTTTCAGGGCAGGAGTTTCAGGGTATGTGATTTAGGGCATGAGTTTCAGGGCATGAGATTCAGGGCTTGAGTTTCAGGGCATGAGGTTCAGGGCATGAGTTTCAGGGCATGAGATTCAGGGCATGAGTTTCAGTGCAGGAACTTGAGGGCATGAGATTCAGTGCACGAGTTTCAGAGCATGAGATTCAGGGCATGAGATTCAGGGCATGATTTTCAGGGCAGGAGATTCAGGGCAGGTGTTTCAGTGCAGGAGTTTCAGGGCATGAGATTCAGGGCATGAGATTCAGGGCATGAGTTTCAGGACAGGAGATTCAGGGCATGTGTTTCAGGACATGAGTTTCAGGGCATTAGTTTCAGAGCAGGAGTTTCAGGCCATGTGATTCAGGGCGTGAGTTTCAGGATATGAGATTCATGGCATGAGTTTCAGTGCAGGAGTTTCAGGGCATGAGATTCAGAGCATGAGTTTCAGAGTAGGTGATTCAGGGCAGGAGGTTCAGGACATGATATTCAGGGCATGAGTTTCAGTGCAGGAACTTGAGGTCATGAGATTCAGTGCACGAGTTTCAGAGCATGAGATTCAGGGCATGAGATTCAGGGCATGAGTTTCAGGGCAGGAGATTCAGGGCAGGTGTTTCACTGCAAGAGTTTCAGGGCATGAGATTCAGGGCATGAGATTTAGTACAGGAGATTCAGTGCATGAGTTTCAGGGCATGAGTTTCAGGGCAGGAGTTTCTGGGTATGTGATTTAGGGCATGAGTTTCAGGGCATGAGATTCAGGGCTTGAGTTTCAGGGCATGAGGTTCAGGGCATGAGTTTCAGGTCATGAGATTCAGGGCATGAGTTTCAGTCCAGGAACTTGAGGGCATGAGATTCAGGGCATGAGATTCAGGGCATGAGTTTAAGGGCATGAGTTTCAGGGCATAAGTTTCAGGACATGAGTTTCAGGGAATGAGATTCAGGACATGAGTTTCAGGGCATGAGTTTCAGTGCAGGAACTTGAGGGCATGAGATTCAGGGCATGAGTTTCAGGACACGAGATTCAGGGCATGAGTTTCAGGGCATGAATTTCAGGGCATGGGTTTCAGGGCAGAAGTTTCAGGGCATGTAATTCAGGGCGTGAGTTTCAGGATATGAGATTCATGGCATGAGTTTCAGTGCAGGAGTTTCAGGGCATGAGATTCAGGGCATGAGTTTCAGTGCAGGAACTTGAGGGCATGAGATTCAGTGCACGAGTTTCAGAGCATGAGATTCAGGGCATGAGATTCAGGGCATGATTTTCAGGGCAGGAGATTCAGGGCATGAGATTCAGGGCATGAGATTCAGGGCATGAGTTTCAGGACAGGAGATTCAGGGCATGAGTTTCAGGGCAGGAGTTTCAGGGCATGTGATTCAGGGAGTGAGTTTCAGGATATGAGATTCATGGCATGAGTTTCAGTGCAGGAGTTTCAGAGCATGAGATTCAGGGCATGAGTTTCAGGGTAGGTGATTCAGGGCAGGAGTTTCAGGACATGAGATTCAGGGCATGAGTTTCAGTGCAGGAACTTGAGGTCATGAGATTCAGTGCACGAGTTTCAGAGCGTGAGATTCAGGGCATGAGATTCAGGGCATGAGTTTTAGGACAGGAGATTCAGGGCATGAGTTTCAGGGCATGAGTTTCAGGGCATGAGTTTTAGGGCATGAGTTTCAGTGCATGAGTTTTAGGGCAGGAGTTTCAGGGTATGTGATTTAGGGCATGAGTTTCAGGGAATGAGATTCAGGGCTTGAGTTTCAGGGCATGAGGTTCAGGGCATGAGTTTCAGGTCATGAGATTCAGGGCATGAGTTTCAGTCCAGGAACTTGAGGGCATGAGATTCAGTGCATGAGTTTCAGAGCATGAGATTCAGGGCATGATTTTCAGGGCAGGAGATTCAGGGCAGGTGTTTCAGTGCAGGAGTTTCAGGGCATGAGATTCAGGGCATGAGATTCAGGGCATGAGTTTCAGGACAGGAGATTCAGGGCATGAGTTTCAGGGCATGAGTTTCAGGGCAGGAGTTTCAGGGCATGTGATTCAGGGCGTGAGTTTCAGGATATGAGATTCATGGCATGAGTTTCAGTGCAGGAGTTTCAGGGCATGAGTTTTAGGACAGGAGATTCAGGGCATGTGTTTCAGGGCATGAGTTTCAGGGCAGGAGTTTCAGGGCAGGAGTTTTAGGGCATGAGTTTCAGTGCATGAGTTTCAGGGCAGGAGTTTCAGGGTATGTGATTTAGGGCATGAGTTTCAGGGCATGAGATTCAGGGCTTGAGTTTCAGGGCATGAGGTTCAGGGCATGAGTTTCAGGTCATGAGATTCAGGGCATGAGTTTCAGTCCAGGAACTTGAGGGCATGAGATTCAGTGCATGAGTTTCAGAGCATGAGATTCAGGGCATGAGATTCAGTGCATGATTTTCAGGGCAGGAGATTCAGAGCAGGTGTTTCAGTGCAGGAGTTTCAGTGCATGAGATTCAGGGCATGAGATTCAGGGCATGAGTTTCAGGGCATGAGTTTCAGGGCAGGAGTTTCAGAGCATGTGATTCAGGGCGTGAGTTTCAGGATATGAGATTCATGGCATGAGTTTCAGTGCAGGAGTTTCAGGGCATGAGATTCAGGGCATGAGTTTCAGTGCATGAGTTTGAGGGCAGGAGTTTCAGGGCATGAGATTCAGTGCATGAGTTTCAGGACAGGAGATTCAGGGCATGAGTTTCAGGACATGAGTTTCAGGGCATGAGTTTCAGAGCAGGAGTTTCAGGGCATGTGATTCAGGGCGTGAGTTTCAGGATATGAGATTCCTGGCATGAGTTTCAGTGCAGGAGTTTCAGGGCATGAGATTCAGAGCATGAGTTTCAGGGTAGGTGATTCAGGGCAGGAGGTTCAGGACATGAGATTCAGGGCATGAGTTTCAGTGCAGGAACTTGAGGTCATGAGATTCAGTGCACGAGTTTCAGAGCATGAGATTCAGGGCATGAGATTCAGGGCATGAGTTTCAGGGCAGGAGATTCAGGGCAGGTGTTTCACTGCAAGAGTTTCAGGGCATGAGATTCAGGGCATGAGATTCAGGGCATGAGATTCAGGGCATGAGATTTAGTACAGGAGATTCAGTGCATGAGTTTAAGGGCATGAGTTTCAGGGCAGGAGTTGTAGGGCATGTGATTCAGGGCATGAGTTTCAGTGCATGAGTTTCAGGGCAGGAGTTTCTGGGTATGTGATTTAGGGCATGAGTTTCAGGGCATGAGATTCAGGGCTTGAGTTTCAGGGTATGAGGTTCAGGGCATGAGTTTCAGGTCATGAGATTCAGGGCATGAGTTTCAGTCCAGGAACTTGAGGGCATGAGATTCAGGGCATGAGATTCAGGGCATGAGTTTAAGGGCATGAGTTTCAGGGCATAAGTTTCAGGACATGAGTTTCAGGGAATGAGATTCAGGACATGAGTTTCAGGGCATGAGTTTCAGTGCAGGAACTTGAGGGCATGAGATTCAGGGCATGAGTTTCAGGACAGGAGATTCAGGGCATGAGTTTCAGGGCATGAGTTTCAGGGCATGAGTTTCAGGGCAGAAGTTTCAGGGCATGTAATTCAGGGCGTGAGTTTCAGGATATGAGATTCATGGCATGAGTTTCAGTGCAGGAGTTTCAGGGCATGAGATTCAGGGCATGAGTTTCAGGGCATGAGATTCAGGACAGCAGTTTCAAGGCATGAGATTCAGGGCATGAGTTTCAGTGCATGAGTTTGAGGGCAGGAGTTTCAAGGCATGAGATTCAGTGCATGAGTTTCAGTGCATGAGTTTGAGGGCAGGAGTTTCAGGGCATGAGATTCAGGGCATGAGTTTCAGGGCATGAGATTCAGGGCAGGTATTTCAGGGCATGTAATTCAGGGCATGAGTTTCTGGGCAGATGATTCAGGGCAGGAGTTTTAGGGCATGTGATTCAGGGCATGAGTTTCAGTGCATGAGTTTCAGGGCAGGAGTTTCAGGGTATGTGATTTAGGGCATGAGTTTCAGGGCATGAGGTTCAGGGCATGAGTGTCAGGGCATGAGATTCAGGGCATGAGTTTCAGTGCAGGAACTTGAGGGCATGAGATTCAGTGCACGAGTTTCAGAGCATGAGATTCAGGGCATGAGATTCAGGGCATGAGTTTCAGTGCAGGAACTTGAGGGCATGAGATTCAGTGCACGAGTTTCAGAGCATGAGATTCAGGGCATGAGATTCAGGGCATGAGTTTCAGGGCATGAGTTTCAGGGCAGGAGTTTCAGGGCATGTGATTCAGGGCGTGAGTTTCAGGATATGAGATTCATGGCATGAGTTTCAGTGCAGGAGTTTCAGGACATGAGATTCAGGGCATGAGTTTTAGGACAGGAGATTCAGGGCATGAGTTTCAGGGCATGAGTTTCAGGGCAGGAGTTTCAGGGCAGGAGTTGTAGGGCATGAGTTTCAGTACATGAGTTTCAGGGCAGGAGTTTCAGGGTATGTGATTTAGGGCATGAGTTTCAGGGCATGAGATTCAGGGCTTGAGTTTCAGGGCATGAGGTTCAGGGCATGAGTTTCAGGTCATGAGATTCAGGGCATGAGTTTCAGTCCAGGAACTTGAGGGCATGAGATTCAGTGCATGAGTTTCAGAGCATGAGATTCAGGGCATGAGATTCAGTGCATGATTTTCAGGGCAGGAGATTCAGAGCAGGTGTTTCAGTGCAGGAGTTTCAGGGCATGAGATTCAGGGCATGAGATTCAGGGCATGAGTTTCAGGGCATGAGTTTCAGGGCAGGAGTTTCAGGGCATGAGATTCAGGGCATGAGTTTCAGTGCATGAGTTTGAGGGCAGGAGTTTCAGGGCATGAGATTCAGGGCATGAGTTTCAGGGCATGAGTTTGAGGGCAGGAGTTTCAGGGCATGAGATTCAGGGCATGAGTTTCAGGGCATGAGATCAGGGCAGGTATTTCAGGGCATGTAATTCAGGGCATGAGATTCTGGGCAGATGATTCAGGGCAGGAGTTTTAGGGCATGTGATTCAGGGCATGAGTTTCAGTGCATGAGTTTCAGGGCAGGAGTTTCAGGGTATGTGATTTAGGGCATGAGTTTCAGGGCATGAGATTCAGGGCTTGAGTTTCAGGGCATGAGGTTCAGGGCATGAGTTTCAGGGCATGAGATTCAGGGCATGAGTTTCAGTGCAGGAACTTGAGGGCATGAGATTCAGTGCACGAGTTTCAGAGCATGAGATTCAGGGCATGAGTTTTAGGACAGGAGATTCAGGGCATGAGTTTCAGGGCATGAGTTTCAGGGCAGGAGTTTTAGGGCATGAGTTTCAGTGCATGAGTTTTAGGGCAGGAGTTTCAGGGTATGTGATTTAGGGCATGAGTTTCAGGGAATGAGATTCAGGGCTTGAGTTTCAGGGCATGAGGTTCAGGGCATGAGTTTCAGGTCATGAGATTCAGGGCATGAGTTTCAGGGCATGAGTTTCAGTGCAGGAATTTGAGGGCATGAGTTTCAGTGCATGAGATTCAGGGCATGAGATTCAGGGCATGAGTTTCAGGGCATGAGTTTCAGGGCAGGAGTTTCAGAGCATGTGATTCAGGGCGTGAGTTTCAGGATATGAGATTCATGGCATGAGTTTCAGTGCAGGAGTTTCAGGGCATGAGATTCAGGGCATGAGTTTGAGTGCATGAGTTTGAGGGCAGGAGTTTCAGGGCATGAGATTCAGTGCATGAGTTTCAGGACAGGAGATTCAGGGCATGAGTTTCAGGACATGAGTTTCAGGGCATGAGTTTCAGAGCAGGAGTTTCAGGGCATGTGATTCAGGGCGTGAGTTTCAGGATATGAGATTCCTGGCATGAGTTTCAGTGCAGGAGTTTCAGGGCATGAGATTCAGAGCATGAGTTTCAGGGTAGGTGATTCAGGGCAGGAGGTTCAGGACATGAGATTCAGGGCTTGAGTTTCAGGGCATGAGGTTCAGGGCATGAGTTTCAGGTCATGAGATTCAGGGCATGAGTTTCAGTCCAGGAACTTGAGGGCATGAGATTCAGGGCATGAGATTCAGGGCATGAGTTTAAGGGCATGAGTTTCAGGGCATAAGTTTCAGGACATGAGTTTCAGGGAATGAGATTCAGGACATGAGTTTCAGGGCATGCGTTTCAGTGCAGGAACTTGAGGGCATGAGATTCAGGGCATGAGTTTCAGGACAGGAGATTCAGGGCATGAGTTTCAGGGCATGAGTTTCAGGGCATGAGTTTCAGGGCAGAAGTTTCAGGGCATGTAATTCAGGGCGTGAGTTTCAGGATATGAGATTCATGGCATGAGTTTCAGTGCAGGAGTTTCAGGGCATGAGATTCAGGGCATGACTTTCAGGGCATGAGATTCAGGACAGCAGTTTCAGGGCATGAGATTCAGGGCATGAGTTTCAGTGCATGAGTTTGAGGGCAGGAGTTTCAAGGCATGAGATTCAGGGCATGAGTTTCAGTGCATGAGTTTGAGGGCAGGAGTTTCAGGGCATGAGATTCAGGGCATGAGTTTCAGGGCATGAGATTCAGGGCAGGTATTTCAGGGCATTTAATTCAGGGCATGAGTTTCTGGGCAGATGATTCAGGGCAGCAGTTTTAGGGCATGTGATTCAGGGCATGAGTTTCAGTGCATGAGTTTCAGGGCAGGAGTTTCAGGGTATGTGATTTAGGGCATGAGTTTCAGGGCATGAGGTTCAGGGCATGAGTGTCAGGGCATGAGATTCAGGGCATGAGTTTCAGTGCAGGAACTTGAGGGCATGAGATTCAGTGCACGAGTTTCAGAGCATGAGATTCAGGGCATGAGATTCAGGGCATGAGTTTCAGTGCAGGAACTTGAGGGCATGAGATTCAGTGCACGAGTTTCAGAGCATGAGATTCAGGGCATGAGATTCAGGGCATGAGTTTCAGGGCATGAGTTTCAGGGCAGGAGTTTCAGGGCATGTGATTCAGGGCGTGAGTTTCAGGATATGAGATTCATGGCATGAGTTTCAGTGCAGGAGTTTCAGGACATGAGATTCAGGGCATGAGTTTTAGGACAGGAGATTCAGGGCATGAGTTTCAGGGCATGAGTTTCAGGGCAGGAGTTTCAGGGCAGGAGTTGTAGGGCATGAGTTTCAGTACATGAGTTTCAGGGCAGGAGTTTCAGGGTATGTGATTTAGGGCATGAGTTTCAGGGCATGAGATTCAGGGCTTGAGTTTCAGGGCATGAGGTTCAGGGCATGAGTTTCAGGTCATGAGATTCAGGGCATGAGTTTCAGTCCAGGAACTTGAGGGCATGAGATTCAGTGCATGAGTTTCAGAGCATGAGATTCAGGGCATGAGATTCAGTGCATGATTTTCAGGGCAGGAGATTCAGAGCAGGTGTTTCAGTGCAGGAGTTTCAGGGCATGAGATTCAGGGCATGAGATTCAGGGCATGAGTTTCAGGGCATGAGTTTCAGGGCAGGAGTTTCAGAGCATGTGATTCAGGGCGTGAGTTTCAGGATATGAGATTCATGGCATGAGTTTCAGTGCAGGAGTTTCAGGGCATGAGATTCAGGGCATGAGTTTCAGTGCATGAGTTTGAGGGCAGGAGTTTCAGGGCATGAGATTCAGGGCATGAGTTTCAGGGCATGAGATCAGGGCAGGTATTTCAGGGCATGTAATTCAGGGCATGAGATTCTGGGCAGATGATTCAGGGCAGGAGTTTTAGGGCATGTGATTCAGGGCATGAGTTTCAGTGCATGAGTTTCAGGGCAGGAGTTTCAGGGTATGTGATTTAGGGCATGAGTTTCAGGGCATGAGATTCAGGGCTTGAGTTTCAGGGCATGAGGTTCAGGGCATGAGTTTCAGGGCATGAGATTCAGGGCATGAGTTTCAGTGCAGGAACTTGAGGGTATGAGATTCAGTGCACGAGTTTCAGAGCATGAGATTCAGGGCATGAGATTCAGGGCATGATTTTCAGGGCAGGAGATTCAGGGCAGGTGTTTCAGTGCAGGAGTTTCAGGGCATGAGATTCAGGGCATGAGATTCAGGGCATGAGTTTCAGGACAGGAGATTCAGGGCATGTGTTTCAGGACATGAGTTTCAGGGCATTAGTTTCAGAGCAGGAGTTTCAGGCCATGTGATTCAGGGCGTGAGTTTCAGGATATGAGATTCATGGCATGAGTTTCAGTGCAGGAGTTTCAGGGCATGAGATTCAGAGCATGAGTTTCAGAGTAGGTGATTCAGGGCAGGAGGTTCAGGACATGAGATTCAGGGCATGAGTTTCAGTGCAGGAACTTGAGGTCATGAGATTCAGTGCACGAGTTTCAGAGCATGAGATTCAGGGCATGAGATTCAGGGCATGAGTTTCAGGGCAGGAGATTCAGGGCAGGTGTTTCACTGCAAGAGTTTCAGGGCATGAGATTCAGGGCATGAGATTTAGTACAGGAGATTCAGTGCATGAGTTTCAGGGCATGAGTTTCAGGGCAGGAGTTTCTGGGTATGTGATTTAGGGCATGAGTTTCAGGGCATGAGATTCAGGGCTTGAGTTTCAGGGCATGAGGTTCAGGGCATGAGTTTCAGGTCATGAGATTCAGGGCATGAGTTTCAGTCCAGGAACTTGAGGGCATGAGATTCAGGGCATGAGATTCAGGGCATGAGTTTAAGGGCATGAGTTTCAGGGCATAAGTTTCAGGACATGAGTTTCAGGGAATGAGATTCAGGACATGAGTTTCAGGGCATGAGTTTCAGTGCAGGAACTTGAGGGCATGAGATTCAGGGCATGAGTTTCAGGACACGAGATTCAGGGCATGAGTTTCAGGGCATGAATTTCAGGGCATGGGTTTCAGGGCAGAAGTTTCAGGGCATGTAATTCAGGGCGTGAGTTTCAGGATATGAGATTCATGGCATGAGTTTCAGTGCAGGAGTTTCAGGGCATGAGATTCAGGGCATGAGTTTCAGTGCAGGAACTTGAGGGCATGAGATTCAGTGCACGAGTTTCAGAGCATGAGATTCAGGGCATGAGATTCAGGGCATGATTTTCAGGGCAGGAGATTCAGGGCATGAGATTCAGGGCATGAGATTCAGGGCATGAGTTTCAGGACAGGAGATTCAGGGCATGAGTTTCAGGGCAGGAGTTTCAGGGCATGTGATTCAGGGAGTGAGTTTCAGGATATGAGATTCATGGCATGAGTTTCAGTGCAGGAGTTTCAGAGCATGAGATTCAGGGCATGAGTTTCAGGGTAGGTGATTCAGGGCAGGAGTTTCAGGACATGAGATTCAGGGCATGAGTTTCAGTGCAGGAACTTGAGGTCATGAGATTCAGTGCACGAGTTTCAGAGCGTGAGATTCAGGGCATGAGATTCAGGGCATGAGTTTTAGGACAGGAGATTCAGGGCATGAGTTTCAGGGCATGAGTTTCAGGGCATGAGTTTTAGGGCATGAGTTTCAGTGCATGAGTTTTAGGGCAGGAGTTTCAGGGTATGTGATTTAGGGCATGAGTTTCAGGGAATGAGATTCAGGGCTTGAGTTTCAGGGCATGAGGTTCAGGGCATGAGTTTCAGGTCATGAGATTCAGGGCATGAGTTTCAGTCCAGGAACTTGAGGGCATGAGATTCAGTGCATGAGTTTCAGAGCATGAGATTCAGGGCATGATTTTCAGGGCAGGAGATTCAGGGCAGGTGTTTCAGTGCAGGAGTTTCAGGGCATGAGATTCAGGGCATGAGATTCAGGGCATGAGTTTCAGGACAGGAGATTCAGGGCATGAGTTTCAGGGCATGAGTTTCAGGGCAGGAGTTTCAGGGCATGTGATTCAGGGCGTGAGTTTCAGGATATGAGATTCATGGCATGAGTTTCAGTGCAGGAGTTTCAGGGCATGAGTTTTAGGACAGGAGATTCAGGGCATGTGTTTCAGGGCATGAGTTTCAGGGCAGGAGTTTCAGGGCAGGAGTTTTAGGGCATGAGTTTCAGTGCATGAGTTTCAGGGCAGGAGTTTCAGGGTATGTGATTTAGGGCATGAGTTTCAGGGCATGAGATTCAGGGCTTGAGTTTCAGGGCATGAGGTTCAGGGCATGAGTTTCAGGTCATGAGATTCAGGGCATGAGTTTCAGTCCAGGAACTTGAGGGCATGAGATTCAGTGCATGAGTTTCAGAGCATGAGATTCAGGGCATGAGATTCAGTGCATGATTTTCAGGGCAGGAGATTCAGAGCAGGTGTTTCAGTGCAGGAGTTTCAGTGCATGAGATTCAGGGCATGAGATTCAGGGCATGAGTTTCAGGGCATGAGTTTCAGGGCAGGAGTTTCAGAGCATGTGATTCAGGGCGTGAGTTTCAGGATATGAGATTCATGGCATGAGTTTCAGTGCAGGAGTTTCAGGGCATGAGATTCAGGGCATGAGTTTCAGTGCATGAGTTTGAGGGCAGGAGTTTCAGGGCATGAGATTCAGTGCATGAGTTTCAGGACAGGAGATTCAGGGCATGAGTTTCAGGACATGAGTTTCAGGGCATGAGTTTCAGAGCAGGAGTTTCAGGGCATGTGATTCAGGGCGTGAGTTTCAGGATATGAGATTCCTGGCATGAGTTTCAGTGCAGGAGTTTCAGGGCATGAGATTCAGAGCATGAGTTTCAGGGTAGGTGATTCAGGGCAGGAGGTTCAGGACATGAGATTCAGGGCATGAGTTTCAGTGCAGGAACTTGAGGTCATGAGATTCAGTGCACGAGTTTCAGAGCATGAGATTCAGGGCATGAGATTCAGGGCATGAGTTTCAGGGCAGGAGATTCAGGGCAGGTGTTTCACTGCAAGAGTTTCAGGGCATGAGATTCAGGGCATGAGATTCAGGGCATGAGATTCAGGGCATGAGATTTAGTACAGGAGATTCAGTGCATGAGTTTAAGGGCATGAGTTTCAGGGCAGGAGTTGTAGGGCATGTGATTCAGGGCATGAGTTTCAGTGCATGAGTTTCAGGGCAGGAGTTTCTGGGTATGTGATTTAGGGCATGAGTTTCAGGGCATGAGATTCAGGGCTTGAGTTTCAGGGCATGAGGTTCAGGGCATGAGTTTCAGGTCATGAGATTCAGGGCATGAGTTTCAGTCCAGGAACTTGAGGGCATGAGATTCAGGGCATGAGATTCAGGGCATGAGTTTAAGGGCATGAGTTTCAGGGCATAAGTTTCAGGACATGAGTTTCAGGGAATGAGATTCAGGACATGAGTTTCAGGGCATGAGTTTCAGTGCAGGAACTTGAGGGCATGAGATTCAGGGCATGAGTTTCAGGACAGGAGATTCAGGGCATGAGTTTCAGGGCATGAGTTTCAGGGCATGAGTTTCAGGGCAGAAGTTTCAGGGCATGTAATTCAGGGCGTGAGTTTCAGGATATGAGATTCATGGCATGAGTTTCAGTGCAGGACTTTCAGGGCATGAGATTCAGGGCATGAGTTTCAGGGCATGAGATTCAGGACAGCAGTTTCAAGGCATGAGATTCAGGGCATGAGTTTCAGTGCATGAGTTTGAGGGCAGGAGTTTCAAGGCATGAGATTCAGTGCATGAGTTTCAGTGCATGAGTTTGAGGGCAGGAGTTTCAGGGCATGAGATTCAGGGCATGAGTTTCAGGGCATGAGATTCAGGGCAGGTATTTCAGGGCATGTAATTCAGGGCATGAGTTTCTGGGCAGATGATTCAGGGCAGGAGTTTTAGGGCATGTGATTCAGGGCATGAGTTTCAGTGCATGAGTTTCAGGGCAGGAGTTTCAGGGTATGTGATTTAGGGCATGAGTTTCAGGGCATGAGGTTCAGGGCATGAGTGTCAGGGCATGAGATTCAGGGCATGAGTTTCAGTGCAGGAACTTGAGGGCATGAGATTCAGTGCACGAGTTTCAGAGCATGAGATTCAGGGCATGAGATTCAGGGCATGAGTTTCAGTGCAGGAACTTGAGGGCATGAGATTCAGTGCACGAGTTTCAGAGCATGAGATTCAGGGCATGAGATTCAGGGCATGAGTTTCAGGGCATGAGTTTCAGGGCAGGAGTTTCAGGGCATGTGATTCAGGGCGTGAGTTTCAGGATATGAGATTCATGGCATGAGTTTCAGTGCAGGAGTTTCAGGACATGAGATTCAGGGCATGAGTTTTAGGACAGGAGATTCAGGGCATGAGTTTCAGGGCATGAGTTTCAGGGCAGGAGTTTCAGGGCAGGAGTTGTAGGGCATGAGTTTCAGTACATGAGTTTCAGGGCAGGAGTTTCAGGGTATGTGATTTAGGGCATGAGTTTCAGGGCATGAGATTCAGGGCTTGAGTTTCAGGGCATGAGGTTCAGGGCATGAGTTTCAGGTCATGAGATTCAGGGCATGAGTTTCAGTCCAGGAACTTGAGGGCATGAGATTCAGTGCATGAGTTTCAGAGCATGAGATTCAGGGCATGAGATTCAGTGCATGATTTTCAGGGCAGGAGATTCAGAACAGGTGTTTCAGTGCAGGAGTTTCAGGGCATGAGATTCAGGGCATGAGATTCAGGGCATGAGTTTCAGGGCATGAGTTTCAGGGCAGGAGTTTCAGGGCATGAGATTCAGGGCATGAGTTTCAGTGCATGAGTTTGAGGGCAGGAGTTTCAGGGCATGAGATTCAGGGCATGAGTTTCAGGGCATGAGTTTGAGGGCAGGAGTTTCAGGGCATGAGATTCAGGGCATGAGTTTCAGGGCAGGTATTTCAGGGCATGTAATTCAGGGCATGAGATTCTGGGCAGATGATTCAGGGCAGGAGTTTTAGGGCATGTGATTCAGGGCATGAGTTTCAGTGCATGAGTTTCAGGGCAGGAGTTTCAGGGTATGTGATTTAGGGCATGAGTTTCAGGGCATGAGATTCAGGGCTTGAGTTTCAGGGCATGAGGTTCAGGGCATGAGTTTCAGGGCATGAGATTCAGGGCATGAGTTTCAGTGCAGGAACTTGAGGGCATGAGATTCAGTGCACGAGTTTCAGAGCATGAGATTCAGGGCATGAGTTTTAGGACAGGAGATTCAGGGCATGAGTTTCAGGGCATGAGTTTCAGGGCAGGAGTTTTAGGGCATGAGTTTCAGTGCATGAGTTTTAGGGCAGGAGTTTCAGGGTATGTGATTTAGGGCATGAGTTTCAGGGAATGAGATTCAGGGCTTGAGTTTCAGGGCATGAGGTTCAGGGCATGAGTTTCAGGTCATGAGATTCAGGGCATGAGTTTCAGGGCATGAGTTTCAGTGCAGGAATTTGAGGGCATGAGATTCAGGGCATGAGTTTCAGGACAGGAGATTCAGGGCATGAGTTTCAGGGCATGAGTTTCAGGGCATGAGTTTCAGGGCAGAAGTTTCAGGGCATGTAATTCAGGGCGTGAGTTTCAGGATATGAGATTCAAGGCATGAGTTTCAGTGCAGGAGTTTCAGGGCATGAGATTCAGGGCATGAGTTTCAGGGCATGAGATTCAGGACAGCAGTTTCAAGGCATGAGATTCAGGGCATGAGTTTGAGGGCAGGAGTTTCAAGGCATGAGATTCAGGGCATGAGTTTCAGTGCATGAGTTTGAGGGCAGGAGTTTCAGGGCATGAGATTGAGGGCATGAGTTTCAGGGCATGAGATTCAGGGCAGGTATTTCAGGGCATGTAATTCAGGGCATGAGTTTCTGGGCAGATGATTCAGGGCAGGAGTTTTAGGGCATGTGATTCAGGGCATGAGTTTCAGTGCATGAGTTTCAGGGCAGGAGTTTCAGGGTATGTGATTTAGGGCATGAGTTTCAGGGCATGAGGTTCAGGGCATGAGTTTCAGTGCAGGAACTTGAGGGCATGAGATTCAGTGCACGAGTTTCAGAGCATGAGATTCAGGGCATGAGATTCAGGGCATGATTTTCAGGGCAGGAGATTCAGGGCAGGTGTTTCAGGGCATGAGATTCAGGGCATGAGTTTCAGGGCAGGAGATTCAGAGCATGAGTTTCAGGGCATGAGTTTCAGGGCAGGAGTTTCAGGGCATGTGATTCAGGGCGTGAGTTTCAGGATATGAGATTCATGGCATGAGTTTCAGTGCAGGAGTTTCAGGGCATGAGATTCAGGGCATGAGTTTTAGGACAGGAGATTCAGGGCATGAGTTTCAGGGCATGAGTTTCAGGGCAGGAGTTTCAGTGCAGGAGTTGTAGGGCATGAGTTTCAGTACATGAGTTTCAGGGCAGGAGTTTCAGGGTATGTGATTTAGGGCATGAGTTTCAGGGCATGAGATTCAGGGCTTGAGTTTCAGGGCATGAGGTTCAGGGCATGAGTTTCAGGTCATGAGATTCAGGGCATGAGTTTCAGTCCAGGAACTTGAGGGCATGAGATTCAGTGCATGAGTTTCAGAGCATGAGATTCAGGGCATGAGATTCAGTGCATGATTTTCAGGGCAGGAGATTCAGAGCAGGTGTTTCAGTGCAGGAGTTTCAGGGCATTAGATTCAGGGCATTAGATTCAGGGCATGAGTTTCAGGGCATGAGTTTCAGGGCAGGAGTTTCAGAGCATGTGATTCAGGGCGTGAGTTTCAGGATATGAGATTCAGAGCATGTGATTCAGGGCGTGAGTTTCAGGATATGAGATTCATGGCATGAGTTTCAGTGCAGGAGTTTCAGGGCATGAGATTCAGGGCATGAGTTTCAGTGCATGAGTTTGAGGGCAGAAGTTTCAAGGCATGAGATTCAGGGCATGAGTTTCAGTGCATGAGTTAGAGGGAAGGAGTTTCAGGGCATGAGATTCAGGGCATGAGTTTCAGGGCATGAGATCAGGGCAGGTATTTCAGGGCATGTAATTCAGGGCATGAGATACTGGGCATATGATTCAGGGCAGGAGTTTTAGGGCATGTGATTCATGGCATGAGTTTCAGTGCGTGAGTTTCAGGGCAGGAGTTTCAGGGTATGTGATTTAGGGCATGAGTTTCAGGGCATGAGATTCAGGGCTTGAGTTTCAGGGCATGAGGTTCAGGGCATGAGTTTCAGGGCATGAGATTCAGGGCATGAGTTTCAGTGCAGGAACTTGAGGGCATGAGATTCAGTGCACGAGTTTCAGAGCATGAGATTCAGGGCATGAGATTCAGGGCATGATTTTCAGGGCAGGAGATTCAGGGCAGGTGTTTCAGTGCAGGAGTTTCAGGGCATGAGTTTCAGGACAGGAGATTCAGGGCATGAGTTTCAGGACATGAGTTTCAGGGCATGAGTTTCAGGGCAGGAGTTTCAGGGCATGTGATTCAGGGCGTGAGTTTCAGGATATGAGATTCATGGCATGAGTTTCAGTGCAGGAGTTTCAGGGCATGAGATTCAGAGCATGAGTTTCAGGGTAGGTGATTCAGGGCAGGAGTTTCAGGACATGAGATTCAGGGCATGAGTTTCAGTGCAGGAACTTGAGGTCATGAGATTCAGTGCACGAGTTTCAGAGCATGAGATTCAGGGCATGAGATTCAGGGCATGAGTTTCAGGGCAGGAGATTCAGGGCAGGTGTTTCACTGCAAGAGTTTCAGGGCATGAGATTCAGGGCATGAGATTTAGTACAGGAGATTCAGTGCATGAGTTTCAGGGCATGAGTTTCAGGGCAGGAGTTGTAGGGCATGTGATTCAGGGCATGAGTTTCAGTGCATGAGTTTCAGGGCAGGAGTTTCTGGATATGTGATTTAGGGCATGAGTTTCAGGGTATGTGATTTAGGGCATGAGTTTCAGGGCATGAGATTCAGGGCTTGAGTTTCAGGGCATGAGGTTCAGGGCATGAGTTTCAGGTCATGAGATTCAGGGCATGAGTTTCAGTCCAGGAACTTGAGGGCATGAGATTCAGTGCACGAGTTTCAGAGCATGAGATTCAGGGCATGAGATTCAGGGCATGATTTTCAGGGCAGGAGATTCAGGGCAGGTGTTTCAGTGCAGGAGTTTCAGGGCATGAGATTCAGGGCATGAGATTCAGGGCATGAGTTTCAGGACAGGAGATTCAGGGCATGAGTTTAAGGACATGAGTTTCAGGACATGAGTTTCAGGGCAGGAGTTTCAGGGCATGTGATTCAGGGCGTGAGTTTCAGGATATGAGATTCATGGCATGAGTTTCAGTGGAGGAGTTTCAGGGCATGAGATTCAGAGCATGAGTTTCAGGGTAGGTGATTCAGGGCAGGAGTTTCAGGACATGAGATTCAGGGCATGAGTTTCAGTGCAGGAACTTGAGGTCATGAGATTCAGTGCACGAGTTTCAGAGCATGAGATTCAGGGCATGAGATTCAGGGCATGAGTTTCAGGGCAGGAGATTCAGGGCAGGTGTTTCACTGCAAGAGTTTCAGGGCATGAGATTCAGGGCCTGAGATTCAGGGCATGAGATTTAGTACAGGAGATTCAGTGCATGAGTTTCAGGGCATGAGTTTCAGGGCAGGAGTTGAGGGCATGTGATTCAGGGCATGAGTTTCAGTGCATGAGTTTCAGGGCATGAGATTCAGGGCTTGTGTTTCAGGGCATGAGGTTCAGGGTATGAGTTTCAGGTCATGAGATTCAGGGCATGAGTTTCAGTCCAGGAACTTGAGGGCATGAGATTCAGTGCATGAGTTTCAGAGCATGAGATTCAGGGCATGAAATTCAGGGCATGATTTTCAGGGCAGGAGATTCAGGGCAGGTGTTTCAGTGCAGGACTTTCAGGGCATGAGATTCAGGGCATGAGATTTCGGGCTTGAGTTTAAGGGCATGAGTTTCAGGGCATAAGTTTCAGGACATGAGTTTCAGGGAATGAGACTCAGGACATGAGTTTCAGGGCATGAGTTTCAGTGCAGGAACTTGAGGGCATGAGATTCAGGGCATGAGTTTCAGGACAGGAGATTCAGGGCATGAGTTTCAGGGCATGAGTTTCAGGGCATGAGTTTCAGGGCAGAAGTTTCAGGGCATGTAATTCAGGGCGTGAGTTTCAGGATATGAGATTCATGGCAAGAGTTTCAGTGCAGGAGTTTGAGGGCAGGAGTTTCAAGGCATGAGATTCAGGGCATGAGTTTCAGTGCATGAGTTTGAGGGCAGGAGTTTCAGGGCATGAGATTCAGGGCATGAGTTTCAGGGCATGAGATTCAGGGCAGGTATTTCAGGGCATGTAATTCAGGGCATGAGTTTCTGGGCAGATGATTCAGAGCAGGAGTTTTAGGGCATGTGATTCAGGGCATGAGTTTCAGTGCATGAGTTTCAGGGCAGGAGTTTCAGGGTATGTGATTTAGAGCATGAGTTTCAGGGCATGAGGTTCAGGGCATGAGTTTCAGGGCATGAGATTCAGGGCATGAGTTTCAGTGCAGGAGATTCAGGGCAGGTGTTTCACTGCAAGAGTTTCAGGGCATGAGATTCAGGGCCTGAGATTCAGGGCATGAGATTTAGTACAGGAGATTCAGTGCATGAGTTTCAGGGCATGAGTTTCAGGGCAGGAGTTGAGGGCATGTGATTCAGGGCATGAGTTTCAGTGCATGAGTTTCAGGGCATGAGATTCAGGGCTTGAGTTTCAGGGCATGAGGTTCAGGGCATGAGTTTCAGGTCATGAGATTCAGGGCATGAGTTTCAGTCCAGGAACTTGAGGGCATGAGATTCAGTGCATGAGTTTCAGAGCATGAAATTCAGGGCATGAAATTCAGGGCATGATTTTCAGGGCAGGAGATTCAGGGCAGGTGTTTCAGTGCAGGACTTTCAGGGCATGAGATTCAGGGCATGAGATTTCGGGCTTGAGTTTAAGGGCATGAGTTTCAGGGCATAAGTTTCAGGACATGAGTTTCAGGGAATGAGACTCAGGACATGAGTTTCAGGGCATGAGTTTCAGTGCAGGAACTTGAGGGCATGAGATTCAGGGCATGAGTTTCAGGACAGGAGATTCAGGGCATGAGTTTCAGGGCATGAGTTTCAGGGCATGAGTTTCAGGGCAGAAGTTTGAGGGCAGGAGTTTCAAGGCATGAGATTCAGGGCATGAGTTTCAGTGCATGAGTTTGAGGGCAGGAGTTTCAGGGCATGAGATTCAGGGCATGAGTTTCAGGGCATGAGATTCAGGGCAGGTATTTCAGGGCATGTAATTCAGGGCATGAGTTTCTGGGCAGATGATTCAGAGCAGGAGTTTTAGGGCATGTGATTCAGGGCATGAGTTTCAGGGCATGAGTTTCAGGGCAGGAGTTTCAGGGTATGTGATTTAGGGCATGAGTTTCAGGGCATGAGGTTCAGGGCATGAGTTTCAGGGCATGAGATTCAGGGCATGAGTTTCAGTGCAGGAACTTGAGGGCATGAGATTCAGTGCACGAGTTTCAGAGCATGAGATTCAGGGCATGAGATTCAGGGCATGAGTTTCAGTGCAGGAACTTGAGGGCATGAGATTCAGTGCACGAGTTTCAGAGCATGAGATTCAGGGCATGAGATTCAGGGCATGAGTTTCAGGGCATGAGTTTCAGGGCAGGAGTTTCAGGGCATGTGATTCAGGGCGTGAGTTTCAGGATATGAGATTCATGGCATGAGTTTCAGTGCAGGAGTTTCAGGACATGAGATTCAGGGCATGAGTTTTAGGACAGGAGATTCAGGGCATGAGTTTCAGGGCATGAGTTTCAGGGCAGGAGTTTCAGGGCAGGAGTTGTAGGGCATGAGTTTCAGTACATGAGTTTCAGGGCAGGAGTTTCAGGGTATGTGATTTAGGGCATGAGTTTCAGGGCATGAGATTCAGGGCTTGAGTTTCAGGGCATGAGGATCAGGGCATGAGTTTCAGGTCATGAGATTCAGGGCATGAGTTTCAGTCCAGGAACTTGAGGGCATGAGATTCAGTGCATGAGTTTCAGAGCATGAGATTCAGGGCATGAGATTCAGTGCATGATTTTCAGGGCAGGAGATTCAGAGCAGGTGTTTCAGTGCAGGAGTTTCAGGGCATGAGATTCAGGGCATGAGATTCAGGGCATGAGTTTCAGGGCATGAGATTCAGGGCATGAGTTTCAGGGCATGAGATCAGGGCAGGTATTTCAGGGCATGTAATTCAGGGCATGAGATACTGGGCATATGATTCAGGGCAGGAGTTTTAGGGCATGTGATTCAGGGCATGAGTTTCAGTGCGTGAGTTTCAGGGCAGGAGTTTCAGGGTATGTGATTTAGGGCATGAGTTTCAGGGCATGAGATTCAGGGCTTGAGTTTCAGGGCATGAGGTTCAGGGCATGAGTTTCAGGGCATGAGATTCAGGGCATGAGTTTCAGTGCAGGAACTTGAGGGCATGAGATTCAGTGCACGAGTTTCAGAGCATGAGATTCAGGGCATGAGATTCAGGGCATGATTTTCAGGGCAGGAGATTCAGGGCAGGTGTTTCAGTGCAGGAGTTTCAGGGCATGAGTTTCAGGACAGGAGATTCAGGGCATGAGTTTCAGGACATGAGTTTCAGGGCATGAGTTTCAGGGCAGGAGTTTCAGGGCATGTGATTCAGGGCGTGAGTTTCAGGATATGAGATTCATGGCATGAGTTTCAGTGCAGGAGTTTCAGGGCATGAGATTCAGAGCATGAGTTTCAGGGTAGGTGATTCAGGGCAGGAGTTTCAGGACATGAGATTCAGGGCATGAGTTTCAGTGCAGGAACTTCAGGTCATGAGATTCAGTGCACGAGTTTCAGAGCATGAGATTCAGGGCATGAGATTCAGGGCATGAGTTTCAGGGCAGGAGATTCAGGGCAGGTGTTTCACTGCAAGAGTTTCAGGGCATGAGATTCAGGGCATGAGATTTAGTACAGGAGATTCAGTGCATGAGTTTCAGGGCATGAGTTTCAGGGCAGGAGTTGTAGGGCATGTGATTCAGGGCATGAGTTTCAGTGCATGAGTTTCAGGGCAGGAGTTTCTGGGTATGTGATTTAGGGCATGAGTTTCAGGGTATGTGATTTAGGGCATGAGTTTCAGGGCATGAGATTCAGGGCTTGAGTTTCAGGGCATGAGGTTCAGGGCATGAGTTTCAGGTCATGAGATTCAGGGCATGAGTTTCAGTCCAGGAACTTGAGGGCATGAGATTCAGTGCACGAGTTTCAGAGCATGAGATTCAGGGCATGAGATTCAGGGCATGATTTTCAGGGCAGGAGATTCAGGGCAGGTGTTTCAGTGCAGGAGTTTCAGGGCATGAGATTCAGGGCATGAGATTCAGGGCATGAGTTTCAGGACAGGAGATTCAGGGCATGAGTTTAAGGACATGAGTTTCAGGACATGAGTTTCAGGGCATGAGTTTCAGGTCATGAGATTCAGGGCATGAGTTTCAGTCCAGGAACTTGAGGGCATGAGATTCAGTGCATGAGTTTCAGAGCATGAGATTCAGGGCATGAGATTCAGTGCATGATTTTCAGGGCAGGAGATTCAGAGCAGGTGTTTCAGTGCAGGAGTTTCAGGGCATGAGATTCAGGGCATGAGATTCAGGGCATGAGTTTCAGGGCATGAGATTCAGGGCATGAGTTTCAGGGCATGAGATCAGGGCAGGTATTTCAGGGCATGTAATTCAGGGCATGAGATACTGGGCATATGATTCAGGGCAGGAGTTTTAGGGCATGTGATTCAGGGCATGAGTTTCAGTGCGTGAGTTTCAGGGCAGGAGTTTCAGGGTATGTGATTTAGGGCATGAGTTTCAGGGCATGAGATTCAGGGCTTGAGTTTCAGGGCATGAGGTTCAGGGCATGAGTTTCAGGGCATGAGATTCAGGGCATGAGTTTCAGTGCAGGAACTTGAGGGCATGAGATTCAGTGCACGAGTTTCAGAGCATGAGATTCAGGGCATGAGATTCAGGGCATGATTTTCAGGGCAGGAGATTCAGGGCAGGTGTTTCAGTGCAGGAGTTTCAGGGCATGAGTTTCAGGACAGGAGATTCAGGGCATGAGTTTCAGGACATGAGTTTCAGGGCATGAGTTTCAGGGCAGGAGTTTCAGGGCATGTGATTCAGGGCGTGAGTTTCAGGATATGAGATTCATGGCATGAGTTTCAGTGCAGGAGTTTCAGGGCATGAGATTCAGAGCATGAGTTTCAGGGTAGGTGATTCAGGGCAGGAGTTTCAGGACATGAGATTCAGGGCATGAGTTTCAGTGCAGGAACTTCAGGTCATGAGATTCAGTGCACGAGTTTCAGAGCATGAGATTCAGGGCATGAGATTCAGGGCATGAGTTTCAGGGCAGGAGATTCAGGGCAGGTGTTTCACTGCAAGAGTTTCAGGGCATGAGATTCAGGGCATGAGATTTAGTACAGGAGATTCAGTGCATGAGTTTCAGGGCATGAGTTTCAGGGCAGGAGTTGTAGGGCATGTGATTCAGGGCATGAGTTTCAGTGCATGAGTTTCAGGGCAGGAGTTTCTGGGTATGTGATTTAGGGCATGAGTTTCAGGGTATGTGATTTAGGGCATGAGTTTCAGGGCATGAGATTCAGGGCTTGAGTTTCAGGGCATGAGGTTCAGGGCATGAGTTTCAGGTCATGAGATTCAGGGCATGAGTTTCAGTCCAGGAACTTGAGGGCATGAGATTCAGAGCAGGTGTTTCAGTGCAGGAGTTTCAGGGCATGAGATTCAGGGCATGAGATTCAGGGCATGAGTTTCAGGGCATGAGATTCAGGGCATGAGTTTCAGGGCATGAGATCAGGGCAGGTATTTCAGGGCATGTAATTCAGGGCATGAGATACTGGGCATATGATTCAGGGCAGGAGTTTTAGGGCATGTGATTCAGGGCATGAGTTTCAGTGCGTGAGTTTCAGGGCAGGAGTTTCAGGGTATGTGATTTAGGGCATGAGTTTCAGGGCATGAGATTCAGGGCTTGAGTTTCAGGGCATGAGGTTCAGGGCATGAGTTTCAGGGCATGAGATTCAGGGCATGAGTTTCAGTGCAGGAACTTGAGGGCATGAGATTCAGTGCACGAGTTTCAGAGCATGAGATTCAGGGCATGAGATTCAGGGCATGATTTTCAGGGCAGGAGATTCAGGGCAGGTGTTTCAGTGCAGGAGTTTCAGGGCATGAGTTTCAGGACAGGAGATTCAGGGCATGAGTTTCAGGACATGAGTTTCAGGGCATGAGTTTCAGGGCAGGAGTTTCAGGGCATGTGATTCAGGGCGTGAGTTTCAGGATATGAGATTCATGGCATGAGTTTCAGTGCAGGAGTTTCAGGGCATGAGATTCAGAGCATGAGTTTCAGGGTAGGTGATTCAGGGCAGGAGTTTCAGGACATGAGATTCAGGGCATGAGTTTCAGTGCAGGAACTTCAGGTCATGAGATTCAGTGCACGAGTTTCAGAGCATGAGATTCAGGGCATGAGATTCAGGGCATGAGTTTCAGGGCAGGAGATTCAGGGCAGGTGTTTCACTGCAAGAGTTTCAGGGCATGAGATTCAGGGCATGAGATTTAGTACAGGAGATTCAGTGCATGAGTTTCAGGGCATGAGTTTCAGGGCAGGAGTTGTAGGGCATGTGATTCAGGGCATGAGTTTCAGTGCATGAGTTTCAGGGCAGGAGTTTCTGGGTATGTGATTTAGGGCATGAGTTTCAGGGTATGTGATTTAGGGCATGAGTTTCAGGGCATGAGATTCAGGGCTTGAGTTTCAGGGCATGAGGTTCAGGGCATGAGTTTCAGGTCATGAGATTCAGGGCATGAGTTTCAGTCCAGGAACTTGAGGGCATGAGATTCAGTGCACGAGTTTCAGAGCATGAGATTCAGGGCATGAGATTCAGGGCATGATTTTCAGGGCAGGAGATTCAGGGCAGGTGTTTCAGTGCAGGAGTTTCAGGGCATGAGATTCAGGGCATGAGATTCAGGGCATGAGTTTCAGGACAGGAGATTCAGGGCATGAGTTTAAGGACATGAGTTTCAGGACATGAGTTTCAGGGCAGGAGTTTCAGGGCATGTGATTCAGGGCGTGAGTTTCAGGATATGAGATTCATGGCATGAGTTTCAGTGGAGGAGTTTCAGGGCATGAGATTCAGAGCATGAGTTTCAGGGTAGGTGATTCAGGGCAGGAGTTTCAGGACATGAGATTCAGGGCATGAGTTTCAGTGCAGGAACTTGAGGTCATGAGATTCAGTGCACGAGTTTCAGAGCATGAGATTCAGGGCATGAGATTCAGGGCATGAGTTTCAGGGCAGGAGATTCAGGGCAGGTGTTTCACTGCAAGAGTTTCAGGGCATGAGATTCAGGGCCTGAGATTCAGGGCATGAGATTTAGTACAGGAGATTCAGTGCATGAGTTTCAGGGCATGAGTTTCAGGGCAGGAGTTGAGGGCATGTGATTCAGGGCATGAGTTTCAGTGCATGAGTTTCAGGGCATGAGATTCAGGGCTTGAGTTTCAGGGCATGAGGTTCAGGGTATGAGTTTCAGGTCATGAGATTCAGGGCATGAGTTTCAGTCCAGGAACTTGAGGGCATGAGATTCAGTGCATGAGTTTCAGAGCATGAGATTCAGGGCATGAAATTCAGGGCATGATTTTCAGGGCAGGAGATTCAGGGCAGGTGTTTCAGTGCAGGACTTTCAGGGCATGAGATTCAGGGCATGAGATTTCGGGCTTGAGTTTAAGGGCATGAGTTTCAGGGCATAAGTTTCAGGACATGAGTTTCAGGGAATGAGACTCAGGACATGAGTTTCAGGGCATGAGTTTCAGTGCAGGAACTTGAGGGCATGAGATTCAGGGCATGAGTTTCAGGACAGGAGATTCAGGGCATGAGTTTCAGGGCATGAGTTTCAGGGCATGAGTTTCAGGGCAGAAGTTTCAGGGCATGTAATTCAGGGCGTGAGTTTCAGGATATGAGATTCATGGCAAGAGTTTCAGTGCAGGAGTTTGAGGGCAGGAGTTTCAAGGCATGAGATTCAGGGCATGAGTTTCAGTGCATGAGTTTGAGGGCAGGAGTTTCAGGGCATGAGATTCAGGGCATGAGTTTCAGGGCATGAGATTCAGGGCAGGTATTTCAGGGCATGTAATTCAGGGCATGAGTTTCTGGGCAGATGATTCAGAGCAGGAGTTTTAGGGCATGTGATTCAGGGCATGAGTTTCAGTGCATGAGTTTCAGGGCAGGAGTTTCAGGGTATGTGATTTAGAGCATGAGTTTCAGGGCATGAGGTTCAGGGCATGAGTTTCAGGGCATGAGATTCAGGGCATGAGTTTCAGTGCAGGAGATTCAGGGCAGGTGTTTCACTGCAAGAGTTTCAGGGCATGAGATTCAGGGCCTGAGATTCAGGGCATGAGATTTAGTACAGGAGATTCAGTGCATGAGTTTCAGGGCATGAGTTTCAGGGCAGGAGTTGAGGGCATGTGATTCAGGGCATGAGTTTCAGTGCATGAGTTTCAGGGCATGAGATTCAGGGCTTGAGTTTCAGGGCATGAGGTTCAGGGCATGAGTTTCAGGTCATGAGATTCAGGGCATGAGTTTCAGTCCAGGAACTTGAGGGCATGAGATTCAGTGCATGAGTTTCAGAGCATGAGATTCAGGGCATGAAATTCAGGGCATGATTTTCAGGGCAGGAGATTCAGGGCAGGTGTTTCAGTGCAGGACTTTCAGGGCATGAGATTCAGGGCATGAGATTTCGGGCTTGAGTTTAAGGGCATGAGTTTCAGGGCATAAGTTTCAGGACATGAGTTTCAGGGAATGAGACTCAGGACATGAGTTTCAGGGCATGAGTTTCAGTGCAGGAACTTGAGGGCATGAGATTCAGGGCATGAGTTTCAGGACAGGAGATTCAGGGCATGAGTTTCAGGGCATGAGTTTCAGGGCATGAGTTTCAGGGCAGAAGTTTGAGGGCAGGAGTTTCAAGGCATGAGATTCAGGGCATGAGTTTCAGTGCATGAGTTTGAGGGCAGGAGTTTCAGGGCATGAGATTCAGGGCATGAGTTTCAGGGCATGAGATTCAGGGCAGGTATTTCAGGGCATGTAATTCAGGGCATGAGTTTCTGGGCAGATGATTCAGAGCAGGAGTTTTAGGGCATGTGATTCAGGGCATGAGTTTCAGTGCATGAGTTTCAGGGCAGGAGTTTCAGGGTATGTGATTTAGGGCATGAGTTTCAGGGCATGAGGTTCAGGGCATGAGTTTCAGGGCATGAGATTCAGGGCATGAGTTTCAGTGCAGGAACTTGAGGGCATGAGATTCAGTGCACGAGTTTCAGAGCATGAGATTCAGGGCATGAGATTCAGGGCATGAGTTTAAGTGCAGGAACTTGAGGGCATGAGATTCAGTGCACGAGTTTCAGAGCATGAGATTCAGGGCATGAGATTCAGGGCATGAGTTTCAGGGCATGAGTTTCAGGGCAGGAGTTTCAGGGCATGTGATTCAGGGCGTGAGTTTCAGGATATGAGATTCATGGCATGAGTTTCAGTGCAGGAGTTTCAGGACATGAGATTCAGGGCATGAGTTTTAGGACAGGAGATTCAGGGCATGAGTTTCAGGGCAGGAGTTTCAGGGCAGGAGTTGTAGGGCATGAGTTTCAGTACATGAGTTTCAGGGCAGGAGTTTCAGGGTATGTGATTTAGGGCATGAGTTTCAGGGCATGAGATTCAGGGCTTGAGTTTCAGGGCATGAGGTTCAGGGCATGAGTTTCAGGTCATGAGATTCAGGGCATGAGTTTCAGTCCAGGAACTTGAGGGCATGAGATTCAGTGCATGAGTTTCAGAGCATGAGATTCAGGGCATGAGATTCAGTGCATGATTTTCAGGGCAGGAGATTCAGAGCAGGTGTTTCAGTGCAGGAGTTTCAGGGCATGAGATTCAGGGCATGAGATTCAGGGCATGAGTTTCAGGGCATGAGTTTCAGGGCAGGAGTTTCAGGGCATGAGATTCAGGGCATGAGTTTCAGTGCATGAGTTTGAGGGCATGAGTTTCAGGGCATGAGTTTCAGGGCATGAGATCAGGGCAGGTATTTCAGGGCATGTAATTCAGGGCATGAGATTCTGGGCAGATGATTCAGGGCAGGAGTTTTAGGGCATGTGATTCAGGGCATGAGTTTCAGTGCATGAGTTTCAGGGCAGGAGTTTCAGGGTATGTGATTTAGGGCATGAGTTTCAGGGCATGAGATTCAGGGCTTGAGTTTCAGGGCATGAGGTTCAGGGCATGAGTTTCAGGGCATGAGATTCAGGGCATGAGTTTCAGTGCAGGAACTTGAGGGCATGAGATTCAGTGCACGAGTTTCAGAGCATGAGATTCAGGGCATGAGTTTTAGGACAGGAGATTCAGGGCATGAGTTTCAGGGCATGAGTTTCAGGGCAGGAGTTTCAGGGCAGGAGTTTTAGGGCATGAGTTTCAGTGCATGAGTTTTAGGGCAGGAGTTTCAGGGTATGTGATTTAGGGCATGAGTTTCAGGGAATGAGATTCAGGGCTTGAGTTTCAGGGCATGAGGTTCAGGGCATGAGTTTCAGGTCATGAGATTCAGGGCATGAGTTTCAGGGCATGAGTTTCAGTGCAGGAATTTGAGGGCATGAGATTCAGGGCATGAGTTTCAGGACAGGAGATTCAGGGCATGAGTTTCAGGGCATGAGTTTCAGGGCATGAGTTTCAGGGCAGAAGTTTCAGGGCATGTAATTCAGGGCGTGAGTTTCAGGATATGAGATTCAAGGCATGAGTTTCAGTGCAGGAGTTTCAGGGCATGAGATTCAGGGCATGAGTTTCAGGGCATGAGATTCAGGACAGCAGTTTCAAGGCATGAGATTCAGGGCATGAGTTTCAGTGCATGAGTTTGAGGGCAGGAGTTTCAAGGCATGAGATTCAGGGCATGAGTTTCAGTGCATGAGTTTGAGGGCAGGAGTTTCAGGGCATGAGATTGAGGGCATGAGTTTCAGGGCATGAGATTCAGGGCAGGTATTTCAGGGCATGTAATTCAGGGCATGAGTTTCTGGGCAGATGATTCAGGGCAGGAGTTTTAGGGCATGTGATTCAGGGCATGAGTTTCAGTGCATGAGTTTCAGGGCAGGAGTTTCAGGGTATGTGATTTAGGGCATGAGTTTCAGGGCATGAGGTTCAGGGCATGAGTTTCAGTGCAGGAACTTGAGGGCATGAGATTCAGTGCACGAGTTTCAGAGCATGAGATTCAGGGCATGAGATTCAGGGCATGATTTTCAGGGCAGGAGATTCAGGGCAGGTGTTTCAGGGCATGAGATTCAGGGCATGAGTTTCAGGGCAGGAGATTCAGAGCATGAGTTTCAGGGCATGAGTTTCAGGGCAGGAGTTTCAGGGCATGTGATTCAGGGCGTGAGTTTCAGGATATGAGATTCATGGCATGAGTTTCAGTGCAGGAGTTTCAGGGCATGAGATTCAGGGCATGAGTTTTAGGACAGGAGATTCAGGGCATGAGTTTCAGGGCATGAGTTTCAGGGCAGGAGTTTCAGTGCAGGAGTTGTAGGGCATGAGTTTCAGTACATGAGTTTCAGGGCAGGAGTTTCAGGGTATGTGATTTAGGGCATGAGTTTCAGGGCATGAGATTCAGGGCTTGAGTTTCAGGGCATGAGGTTCAGGGCATGAGTTTCAGGTCATGAGATTCAGGGCATGAGTTTCAGTCCAGGAACTTGAGGGCATGAGATTCAGTGCATGAGTTTCAGAGCATGAGATTCAGGGCATGAGATTCAGTGCATGATTTTCAGGGCAGGAGATTCAGAGCAGGTGTTTCAGTGCAGGAGTTTCAGGGCATTAGATTCAGGGCATTAGATTCAGGGCATGAGTTTCAGGGCATGAGTTTCAGGGCAGGAGTTTCAGAGCATGTGATTCAGGGCGTGAGTTTCAGGATATGAGATTCAGAGCATGTGATTCAGGGCGTGAGTTTCAGGATATGAGATTCATGGCATGAGTTTCAGTGCAGGAGTTTCAGGGCATGAGATTCAGGGCATGAGTTTCAGTGCATGAGTTTGAGGGCAGGAGTTTCAAGGCATGAGATTCAGGGCATGAGTTTCAGTGCATGAGTTAGAGGGAAGGAGTTTCAGGGCATGAGATTCAGGGCATGAGTTTCAGGGCATGAGATCAGGGCAGGTATTTCAGGGCATGTAATTCAGGGCATGAGATACTGGGCATATGATTCAGGGCAGGAGTTTTAGGGCATGTGATTCAGGGCATGAGTTTCAGTGCGTGAGTTTCAGGGCAGGAGTTTCAGGGTATGTGATTTAGGGCATGAGTTTCAGGGCATGAGATTCAGGGCTTGAGTTTCAGGGCATGAGGTTCAGGGCATGAGTTTCAGGGCATGAGATTCAGGGCATGAGTTTCAGTGCAGGAACTTGAGGGCATGAGATTCAGTGCACGAGTTTCAGAGCATGAGATTCAGGGCATGAGATTCAGGGCATGATTTTCAGGGCAGGAGATTCAGGGCAGGTGTTTCAGTGCAGGAGTTTCAGGGCATGAGTTTCAGGACAGGAGATTCAGGGCATGAGTTTCAGGACATGAGTTTCAGGGCATGAGTTTCAGGGCAGGAGTTTCAGGGCATGTGATTCAGGGCGTGAGTTTCAGGATATGAGATTCATGGCATGAGTTTCAGTGCAGGAGTTTCAGGGCATGAGATTCAGAGCATGAGTTTCAGGGTAGGTGATTCAGGGCAGGAGTTTCAGGACATGAGATTCAGGGCATGAGTTTCAGTGCAGGAACTTGAGGTCATGAGATTCAGTGCACGAGTTTCAGAGCATGAGATTCAGGGCATGAGATTCAGGGCATGAGTTTCAGGGCAGGAGATTCAGGGCAGGTGTTTCACTGCAAGAGTTTCAGGGCATGAGATTCAGGGCATGAGATTTAGTACAGGAGATTCAGTGCATGAGTTTCAGGGCATGAGTTTCAGGGCAGGAGTTGTAGGGCATGTGATTCAGGGCATGAGTTTCAGTGCATGAGTTTCAGGGCAGGAGTTTCTGGGTATGTGATTTAGGGCATGAGTTTCAGGGTATGTGATTTAGGGCATGAGTTTCAGGGCATGAGATTCAGGGCTTGAGTTTCAGGGCATGAGGTTCAGGGCATGAGTTTCAGGTCATGAGATTCAGGGCATGAGTTTCAGTCCAGGAACTTGAGGGCATGAGATTCAGTGCACGAGTTTCAGAGCATGAGATTCAGGGCATGAGATTCAGGGCATGATTTTCAGGGCAGGAGATTCAGGGCAGGTGTTTCAGTGCAGGAGTTTCAGGGCATGAGATTCAGGGCATGAGATTCAGGGCATGAGTTTCAGGACAGGAGATTCAGGGCATGAGTTTAAGGACATGAGTTTCAGGACATGAGTTTCAGGGCAGGAGTTTCAGGGCATGTGATTCAGGGCGTGAGTTTCAGGATATGAGATTCATGGCATGAGTTTCAGTGGAGGAGTTTCAGGGCATGAGATTCAGAGCATGAGTTTCAGGGTAGGTGATTCAGGGCAGGAGTTTCAGGACATGAGATTCAGGGCATGAGTTTCAGTGCAGGAACTTGAGGTCATGAGATTCAGTGCACGAGTTTCAGAGCATGAGATTCAGGGCATGAGATTCAGGGCATGAGTTTCAGGGCAGGAGATTCAGGGCAGGTGTTTCACTGCAAGAGTTTCAGGGCATGAGATTCAGGGCCTGAGATTCAGGGCATGAGATTTAGTACAGGAGATTCAGTGCATGAGTTTCAGGGCATGAGTTTCAGGGCAGGAGTTGAGGGCATGTGATTCAGGGCATGAGTTTCAGTGCATGAGTTTCAGGGCATGAGATTCAGGGCTTGAGTTTCAGGGCATGAGGTTCAGGGTATGAGTTTCAGGTCATGAGATTCAGGGCATGAGTTTCAGTCCAGGAACTTGAGGGCATGAGATTCAGTGCATGAGTTTCAGAGCATGAGATTCAGGGCATGAAATTCAGGGCATGATTTTCAGGGCAGGAGATTCAGGGCAGGTGTTTCAGAGTGCAGGACTTTCAGGGCATGAGATTCAGGGCATGAGATTTCGGGCTTGAGTTTAAGGGCATGAGTTTCAGGGCATAAGTTTCAGGACATGAGTTTCAGGGAATGAGACTCAGGACATGAGTTTCAGGGCATGAGTTTCAGTGCAGGAACTTGAGGGCATGAGATTCAGGGCATGAGTTTCAGGACAGGAGATTCAGGGCATGAGTTTCAGGGCATGAGTTTCAGGGCATGAGTTTCAGGGCAGAAGTTTCAGGGCATGTAATTCAGGGCGTGAGTTTCAGGATATGAGATTCATGGCAAGAGTTTCAGTGCAGGAGTTTGAGGGCAGGAGTTTCAAGGCATGAGATTCAGGGCATGAGTTTCAGTGCATGAGTTTGAGGGCAGGAGTTTCAGGGCATGAGATTCAGGGCATGAGTTTCAGGGCATGAGATTCAGGGCAGGTATTTCAGGGCATGTAATTCAGGGCATGAGTTTCTGGGCAGATGATTCAGAGCAGGAGTTTGTAGGGCATGTGATTCAGGGCATGAGTTTCAGTGCATGAGTTTCAGGGCAGGAGTTTCAGGGTATGTGATTTAGAGCATGAGTTTCAGGGCATGAGGTTCAGGGCATGAGTTTCAGGGCATGAGATTCAGGGCATGAGTTTTCAGTGCAGGAGATTCAGGGCAGGTGTTTCACTGCAAGAGTTTCAGGGCATGAGATTCAGGGCCTGAGATTCAGGGCATGAGATTTAGTACAGGAGATTCAGTGCATGAGTTTCAGGGCATGAGTTTCAGGGCAGGAGTTGAGGGCATGTGATTCAGGGCATGAGTTTCAGTGCATGAGTTTCAGGGCATGAGATTCAGGGCCTTGAGTTTCAGGGCATGAGGTTCAGGGCATGAGTTTCAGGTCATGAGATTCAGGGCATGAGTTTCAGTCCAGGAACTTGAGGGCATGAGATTCAGTGCATGAGTTTCAGAGCATGAGATTCAGGGCATGAAATTCAGGGCATGATTTTCAGGGCAGGAGATTCAGGGCAGGTGTTTCAGTGCAGGACTTTCAGGGCATGAGATTCAGGGCATGAGATTTCGGGCTTGAGTTTAAGGGCATGAGTTTCAGGGCATAAGTTTCAGGACATGAGTTTCAGGGAATGAGACTCAGGACATGAGTTTCAGGGCATGAGTTTCAGTGCAGGAACTTGAGGGCATGAGATTCAGGGCATGAGTTTCAGGACAGGAGATTCAGGGCATGAGTTTCAGGGCATGAGTTTCAGGGCATGAGTTTCAGGGCAGAAGTTTGAGGGCAGGAGTTTCAAGGCATGAGATTCAGGGCATGAGTTTCAGTGCATGAGTTTGAGGGCAGGAGTTTCAGGGCATGAGATTCAGGGCATGAGTTTCAGGGCATGAGATTCAGGGCAGGTATTTCAGGGCATGTAATTCAGGGCATGAGTTTCTGGGCAGATGATTCAGAGCAGGAGTTTTAGGGCATGTGATTCAGGGCATGAGTTTCAGTGCATGAGTTTCAGGGACAGGAGTTTCAGGGTATGTGATTTAGGGGCATGAGTTTCAGGGCATGAGGTTCAGGGCATGAGTTTCAGGGCATGAGATTCAGGGCATGAGTTTCAGTGCAGGAACTTGAGGGCATGAGATTCAGTGCACGAGTTTCAGAGCATGAGATTCAGGGCATGAGATTCAGGGCATGAGTTTCAGTGCAGGAACTTGAGGGCATGAGATTCAGTGCACGAGTTTCAGAGCATGAGATTCAGGGCATGAGATTCAGGGCATGAGTTTCAGGGCATGAGTTTCAGGGCAGGAGTTTCAGGGCATGTGATTCAGGGCGTGAGTTTCAGGATATGAGATTCATGGCATGAGTTTCAGTGCAGGAGTTTCAGGACATGAGATTCAGGGCATGAGTTTTAGGACAGGAGATTCAGGGCATGAGTTTCAGGGCAGGAGTTTCAGGGCAGGAGTTGTAGGGCATGAGTTTCAGTACATGAGTTTCAGGGCAGGAGTTTCAGGGTATGTGATTTAGGGCATGAGTTTCAGGGCATGAGATTCAGGGCTTGAGTTTCAGGGCATGAGGTTCAGGGCAATGAGTTTCAGGTCATGAGATTCAGGGCATGAGTTTCAGTCCAGGAACTTGAGGGCATGAGATTCAGTGCATGAGTTTCAGAGCATGAGATTCAGGGCATGAGATTCAGTGCATGATTTTCAGGGCAGGAGATTCAGAGCAGGTGTTTCAGTGCAGGAGTTTCAGGGCATGAGATTCAGGGCATGAGATTCAGGGCATGAGTTTCAGGGCATGAGTTTCAGGGCAGGAGTTTCAGGGCATGAGATTCAGGGCATGAGTTTCAGTGCATGAGTTTGAGGGCATGAGTTTCAGGGCATGAGTTTCAGGGCATGAGATCAGGGCAGGTATTTCAGGGCATGTAATTCAGGGCATGAGATTCTGGGCAGATGATTCAGGGCAGGAGTTTTAGGGCATGTGATTCAGGGCATGAGTTTCAGTGCATGAGTTTCAGGGCAGGAGTTTCAGGGTATGTGATTTAGGGCATGAGTTTTCAGGGCATGAGATTCAGGGCTTGAGTTTCAGGGCATGAGGTTCAGGGCATGAGTTTCAGGGCATGAGATTCAGGGCATGAGTTTCAGTGCAGGAACTTGAAGGCATGAGATTCAGTGCACGAGTTTCAGAGCATGAGATTCAGGGCATGAGTTTTAGGACAGGAGATTCAGGGCATGAGTTTCAGGGCATGAGTTTCAGGGCAGGAGTTTCAGGGCAGGAGTTTTAGGGCATGAGTTTCAGTGCATGAGTTTTAGGGCAGGAGTTTCAGGGTATGTGATTTAGGGCATGAGTTTCAGGGAATGAGATTCAGGGCTTGAGTTTCAGGGCATGAGGTTCAGGGCATGAGTTTCAGGTCATGAGATTCAGAGCATGAGTTTCAGGGCATGAGTTTCAGTGCAGGAATTTGAGGGCATGAGATTTCAGGGCATGAGTTTCAGGACAGGAGATTCAGGGCATGAGTTTCAGGGCATGAGTTTCAGGGCATGAGTTTCAGGGCAGAAGTTTCAGGGCATGTAATTCAGGGCGTGAGTTTCAGGATATGAGATTCAAGGCATGAGTTTCAGTGCAGGAGTTTCAGGGCATGAGATTCAGGGCATGAGTTTCAGGGCATGAGATTCAGGACAACAGTTTCAAGGCATGAGATTCAGGGCATGAGTTTCAGTGCATGAGTTTGAGGGCAGGAGTTTCAAGGCATGAGATTCAGGGCATGAGTTTCAGTGCATGAGTTTGAGGGCAGGAGTTTCAGGGCATGAGATTGAGGGCATGAGTTTCAGGGCATGAGATTCAGGGCAGGTATTTCAGGGCATGTAATTCAGGGCATGAGTTTCTGGGCAGATGATTCAGGGCAGGAGTTTTAGGGGCATGTGATTCAGGGCATGAGTTTCAGTGCATGAGTTTCAGGGCAGGAGTTTCAGGGTATGTGATTTAGGGCATGAGTTTCAGGGCATGAGGTTCAGGGCATGAGTTTCAGTGCAGGAACTTGAGGGCATGAGATTCAGTGCACGAGTTTCAGAGCATGAGATTCAGGGCATGAGATTCAGGGCATGATTTTCAGGGCAGGAGATTCAGGGCAGGTGTTTCAGGGCATGAGATTCAGGGCATGAGTTTCAGGGCAGGAGATTCAGAGCATGAGTTTCAGGGCATGAGTTTCAGGGCAGGAGTTTCAGGGCATGTGATTCAGGGCGTGAGTTTCAGGATATGAGATTCCTGGAGCATGAGTTTCAGTGCAGGAGTTTCAGGGCATGAGATTCAGGGCATGAGTTTTAGGACAGGAGATTCAGGGCATGAGTTTCAGGGCATGAGTTTCAGGGCAGGAGTTTCAGTGCAGGAGTTGTAGGGCATGAGTTTCAGTACATGAGTTTCAGGGCAGGAGTTTCAGGGTATGTGATTTAGGGCATGAGTTTCAGGGGCATGAGATTCAGGGCTTGAGTTTCAGGCATGAGGTTCAGGGCATGAGTTTCAGGTCATGAGATTCAGGGCATGAGGTTTCAGTCCAGGAACTTGAGGGCATGAGATTCAGTGCATGAGTTTCAGAGCATGAGATTCAGGGCATGAGATTCAGTGCATGATTTTTCAGGGCAGGAGATTCAGAGCAGGTGTTTCAGTGCAGGAGTTTCAGGGCATTTAGATTCAGGGCATTAGATTCAGGGCATGAGTTTCAGGGCATGAGTTTCAGGGCAGGAGTTTCAGAGCATGTGATTCAGGGCGTGAGTTTCAGGATATGAGATTCAGAGCATGTGATTCAGGGCGTGAGTTTCAGGATATGAGATTCATGGCATGAGTTTCAGTGCAGGAGTTTCAGGGCATGAGATTCAGGGCATGAGTTTCAGTGCATGAGTTTGAGGGCAGGAGTTTCAAGGCATGAGATTCAGGGCATGAGTTTCGTGAGTGCATGAGTTAGAGGGAAGGAGTTTCAGGGCATGAGATTCAGGGCATGAGTTTCAGGGCATGAGATCAGGGCAGGTATTTCAGGGCATGTAATTCAGGGCATGAGATACTGGGCATATGATTCAGGGCAGGAGTTTTAGGGCATGTGATTCAGGGCATGAGTTTCAGTGCGTGAGTTTCAGGGCAGGAGTTTCAGGGTATGTGATTTAGGGCATGAGTTTCAGGGCATGAGATTCAGGGCTTGAGTTTCAGGGCATGAGGTTCAGGGCATGAGTTT
>NW_027275173.1:0-57500 GCF_030028105.1 Mobula birostris
GAGAGAGAGAGGGAATGTCTGCGTCTGAGAGAGAGAGAGAGAGAATGTGTGTGTGTGAGATAGAGGGCGTTTACATGTGAGAGGGAGAGAAGGAATGTGTGTGTCTGAGAAAGAGAGGGAGTGTGTGTATGAGAGTTGGAGGGACTCTGTGTGTATGAGAGTTAGAGGGACTGTGTGTGTGAGAGAGAGATGGAATGTGTGTGAGAGAGCGATAGAGGGAATATGTGTGTGTGAGAGAGAGGGAATGTGTATGTGAGAGAAAAAGGGTATCTGTGTGTCTGTGACAGAGAGAGGGAATGTGGATGTGTGAGAGAGAGAGAGAGAGGGGGAATATCTGTGTCTGAGAGAGAGAGGGAATGTGTGTGAGTGAGAGAGAGAGGGAATGTGGATGTGTCTGAGAGAGAGGGGGAATTTGTGTGCGTGAGAGAGAGAGAGGGACTGTGTGTGTGTGTGAGAGAGAGAGAGCGAGTGTATGTGTGTGAGAGAAAGAGGGAATGTGTGTGTGTGAGAAAGGGAGGGAGTGTGTGTATGAGAGTTGGAGGGACTCTGTGTGTATGAGAGTTAGAGGGACTGTGTGTGTGAGAGAGAGGGAGAGTGTGTGTCTGTGAGAGGGAGAGTGTGTGTCTGTGAGAGAGAGAGAGAGGGAATGTGTGTGTGTGTGTGTGAGAGAGAGAGAGGGAATATGTGTGTGTTTGCAAGAGGAAGTGTGTGTATGAGAGAGAGAGGGAATGTGGGTGTGTGTGTGAGAGAGAGGGAATATGTGTGTGTGAGAGAACGAGGGAGTGTGTGTGTGAGAGAGAGAGAGGGAATCTGTGAGAGCAAGGAGAACTGTGAGAGAGACAGAGAGATGTGAGAGTGTATGTCTGAGAGAGAGAGAGAGAGGGAATGTCTGTGTGTGTGTGCGAGAGAGAGAGTAAATGTGTGTGTATGAGAGACAGAGGGAATGTGTGTGTTTGAGAGAGGGAATTTGTGTGTGTGAGAGAGAGAGAGAATGTGTGTGTGTGTCTGAGGACGGAGTGTGTGTGTGTATGTGAGAGAGAGAGGGAGTGTGTGTCTGTGAGAGAGAGGGAATGTGTGTGTGTGAGAGAGAGAGAGAGGGGAATGTCTGTGTGACAGAGAGGGAATGTGTGTGTTAGAGAGACAGTGAGTTTATGTGTGAGAGAGAGAGAGAGGGAATGTGTGCGTGTGTGAGAGAAAGAGAGGGAATGTGTGTGTGAGAGAGAGATAGAGGGAATGTGTGTGTGAGTGAGACAGAGGGAATGTGTGTGTGAGAGAGAGAGCGGGAAGCTGTGTGTGTGAGAGAGAGAGAGAGGGAATGTGTGTGTGTGAGATAGAGGGTGTTTTCAAGTGTGAGAGAGAGAGAGGAAAGTGTGTGTGTGTGTGACAGAGAAAGAAGGAATGTGTGTGTGTGTGTGAAAAATGAAAGGGAATATGTGTGTGAGTGAGACAGACGGGATGCATGTGTCAGAGAGAGAGGGGGAATGTGTGTGTGAGAGAGACAAAAGGAATGTGTGTGTGTGAGTGAGAGAGAGCAGCAGTGTGTGTGTGAGAGAGAGAGAGAGGGAATGTGTGTGTGAGAGAAAGAGAGAATGTGTGAGTGAGAGAGAGGGAATGTGTGTGTGAGGGAGACAGGGAGTGTGTGTGAGAGAGGGAGGTGAAATGTGTGTGTGTGAGAGAGAGTGGGAATGTCTGCGTCTGAGAGAGAGAGAGAGGGAATGTGTGTGTGTGAGATAGACGGTGTTTTCAAGTGTGAGAGAGAGAGAGGGAATGTGTGTGTGTCAGAAAGAGAGGGAGTGTGTGTATGAGAGTTAGAGGGACTCTGTGTATGAGAGTTAGAGGGACTGTGTGTGTGAGAGAGAGAGGGAATGTGTGTGAGAGAGCGATAGAGGGAATATGTGTGTGTGAGAGAGAGGGAATGTGTATGTGAGAGAAAAAGGGTATCTGTGTGTCTGTGACAGAGAGAGGGAATGTGGATGTGTGTGAGAGAGAGAGAGCGGGGGAATATCTGTGTCTGAGAGAGAGAGGGAATGTGTGTGAGTGAGAGAGAGAGGGAATGTGGATGTGTCTGAGAGAGAGGGGGAATTTGTGTGTGTGAGAGAGAGATAGGGAATGTGTGTGTGTGAGAGAGAGAGAGAGCGAGTGTATGTGTGTGAGAGAAAGAGGAATGTGTGTGTTTGAGTGAAGGAGTGTGTGTGTGAGAGAGAGAGAGGGAATCTGTGAGAGCAAGGGGAACTGTGAGAGAGACAGAGAGATGTCAGAGTGTATGTGTGTGAGAGAGAGAGAGAGGGAATGTGTGTGTGTGTGTGCGAGAGAGAGAGGAAATGTGTGTGTATGAGAGACAGAGGGAATGTGTGTGTGAGGAAGATAGGGAGTATGTGTGTGAGACAGAGAGGGAATGTGTGTATTTGAGAGAGGGAATTTGTGTGTGTGAGAGAGAGGAGAGAATGTGTGTGTGTGTGTGTGTGAGGACAGAGTGTGTGTGTGTATGTGAGAGAGAGAGGGAGTGTGTGTGTGTGAGAGAGAGAGGGAATGTGTGTGTGAGAGAGAGATAGAGGGAATGTACGTGCGAGTGAGAGAGAGGGAATGCGTGTGTGAGAGAGACAGAGGGAATGTGTGTGTGTGTGAGAGAGAGAGAGGGAATGTGTGTATGAGAGAGAGAGGGAATGTGTGTGTGAGAGAGAGAGAGGGAATGTGTGTATGTTGAGACTGGGAGTTTGTGTGTGAGAAAGAGGGTGAATCTGTGAGAGAGAAGGAGTGTGTGTGTGAGAGAGAGAGGGAATGTGTGTGTGTGAGAGACTGGGAGTGTGCGTGTGTGAGAGAGGGTGTCTGTGTGTTACAGAGAGAGGGAATGTGTGAGAGCAAGGGGTACTGTGAGAGAGAGAGAGAGAGAGAGGTGAGAGTGTGTGTGTGTGAGAGAGGGAGGGGGGAATGTGTGTGTGTGAGGGACAGAGGGAGTGTGTCTGCGTGTGTGTGTGTGAGAGAGAGAGGGTGAATGTGTGAGTGTGAGGGAGAGAGGAAATGCGTGTGTGTGTGAGAGAGAGGGAAGGTGTGTGTGAGAGATAAAAAGGGAATGTGTGTGTGTGAGACAGAGAGAGTTTATGTGTGAGAGAGAGAGAGAGGGAGTGGGTGTGTGAGAGAGACAGAGGGAATGTGTGTGTGAGAGAGAGAGAGAGGGAATGTGCGTATGTGAGTTAGAGAGACTGTGTGTGTGAGAGAGTGAGGGAATGTGTGTGTGTGTGAGAGAGAGGGAATGTGTGTGTGAGAGAAACAGGCAGTTTGTGTGTGTGACAGAGAGGGAGAGTGTGTGTCTGTGAGAGAGAGAGAGAGAGGGAATGTGTGTGTGTGTGTGAGTGAGAGAGAGAGAGAGGGAATGTATGTGTGAGAGAGAGATAGAGGGAATGTGTGTGTGAGTGAGACAGAGGGGATGCGTGTGTCAGAGAGAGAGGGGTAATGTGTGTGTGAGAGAGACAGAAGGAATGTGTGTGTGTGAGCGAGAGAGAGCAGCAGTCTGGTGTGAGAGAGAGAGAGAGAGAGAGAATGTGTGTGTGAGAGAGAGAGGGAATGTGTGTGTGAGAGAGAGAGGGAATGTGTGTGTGAGGGAGATAGGGAGTGTGTGTGAGAGAGAGAGGTGAAATGTCTGTGTGTGAGAGAGAGAGAGGGAATGTCTGCATCTGAGAGAGAGAGGGAATGTGTGTGTGAGAGAGAGGGCGTTTAAGTGTGAGAGAGAGAGAGAAGGAATGTGTGTGTGTGAGAAAGAGAGGGAGTGTGTGTATGAGAGTTAGAGGGACTGTGTGTGTGAGAGAGAGAGGGAATGTGTGTGAGAGAGCGATAGAGGGAATATGTGTGTGTGTGTGTGTGTGTGTGTGAGAGAGAGAGAGGGAATGTGTATGTGAGAGAAAAAGGGTATCTGTGTGTCTGTGACAGAGAGAGGGAATGTGGATGTGTCTGAGAGAGAGATGGAATGTGTGTGTGTGAGAGAGAGAGAGAGGGGAAATGTGTGTGAGAGAGAGGGAATGTGTGTGTTAGAGAGACAGTGAGTTTATGTGTGTGTGAGAGAGAGAGGGAATGTGTGTGTGTGAGAAAGACAAGGAGTGTTTGTATGAGAGATAGAGGGAGTGTGTGTGTGAGAGAGAGAGGGAATGTGTGAGAGAGAGCGATAGAGGGAATATGTGTCTGTGTGTGTGTGTGTGTGAGAGAGAGGGAATGTGTATGTGAGAGAAAAAGGGTATCTGTGTGTCTGTGATACAGAGAGGGAATGTGGATGTGTCTGAGAGAGAGGGAATGTGTGTGTGTGAGAGAGAGAGAGAGGGAGTGGGTGTGTGAGAGAGACAGAGGGAATGTGTGTGTGAGAGAGAGAGGGAATGTGCGTATGTGAGTTAGAGGGACTGTGTGTGTGTGAGAGAGAGAGGGAATGTGTGTGTGTGAGAGAGAGAGGGAATGTGTGTCTGAGAGAAAGAGGGTATCTGTGTGTCTGTGACACAGAGAGGGAACGTTTGTGTGTGAGAGAGAGAGAGAGGGAATGTGTGTGTGAGAGAGAAGGGGAATGTGTGTGTGAGAGAGAGATAGAGGGAATGTGTGTGTGAGTGAGACAGAGGGAATGTGTGTGTGAGAGAGAGAGCAGGAAGCTGTGTGTGTGAGAGAGAGAGAGGGAAAGTGTGTGTGTGTGTCTGACAGAGAAAGAAGGAATGTGTGTGTTTGTGTGAAAAATGAAAGGGAATGTGTGTGTGAGTGAGACAGAGGGGATGCATGTGTCAGAGAGTGAGGGGGAATGTGTGTGTGAGAGCGACAGAAGGAATGTGTGTGTGTGAGCGAGAGAGAGCAGCAGTGTGTGTGTGAGAAAGAGGAGAGAGGGAATGTGTATGTGAGAGAAAAAGGGTATCTGTGTGTCTGTGACAGAGAGAGGGAATGTGGATGTGTCTGAGAGAGAGATGGAATGTGTGTGTGTGAGAGAGAGAGAGGGGAAATGTGTGTGAGAGAGAGGGAATGTGTGTGTTAGAGAGAAAGTGAGTTTATGTGTGTGTGAGAGAGAGAGGGAATGTGTGTGTGTGAGAAAGACAAGGAGTGTTTGTATGAGAGATAGAGGGAGTGTGTGTGTGAGAGAGAGAGGGAAAGTGTGTGAGAGAGCGATAGAGGGAATATGTGTGTGTGTGTGTGTGAGAGAGAGGGAATGTGTATGTGAGAGAAAAAGGGTATCTGTGTGTCTGTGATACAGAGAGGGAATGTGGATGTGTCTGAGAGAGAGGGAATGTGTGTGTGTGAGAGAGAGAGAGAGAGGGGGAATGTGTGTGTTGAGAGAGGAAATATGTGTGTTAGAGAGACAGTGAGTTTATGTGTGTGAGAGAGAGAGAGGGAATGTGTGTGTGTGTGAAAACTGATAGGGAATGTGTGTGTGAGTGAGACAGAGGGGATGTGTGTGTCAGAGAGAGAGGGGGAATGTGTGTGTGAGAGAGACAGAAGGAATGAGTGTGTGTGAGCGAGAGAGAGCAGCAGTGTATGTGTGAGAGAGAGAGAGAGAGGAAATGTGTGTGTGAGAGAGAGAGGGAATCTGTGTGTGAGAGAGAGAGGGAATGTGTGTGTGAGAGAGAGATAGAGGGAATGTGTGTGTGAGTGAGACAGAGGGAATGTGTGTGTGAGAGAGAGAGCGGGAAGCTGTGTGTGTGAGAGAGAGAGAGGGAAAGTGTATGTGTGTGTCTGACAGAGAAAAAAAGAATGTGTGTGTTTGTGTGAAAAATGAAAGGGAATGTGTGTGTGAGTGAGACAGAAGGAATGTGTGTGTGTGTGAGTGAGAGAGAGCAGCAGTGTGTGTGTGAGAGAGAGAGAGAGGGAATGTGTGTGTGAGAGAAAGAGGGAATGTGTGAGTGAGAGAGAGAGGGAATGTGTGTCTGAGGGAGACAGGGAGTGTGTGTGAGAGAGAGAGGGAATGTCTGCGTCTGAGAGAGAGAGAGAGAGAATGTGTGTGTGTGAGATAGAGGGTGTTTACATGTGAGAGAGAGAGAAGGAATGTGTGTGTCTGAGAAAGAGAGGGAGTGTGTGTATGAGAGTTGGAGGGACTCTGTGTGTATGAGAGTTAGAGGGACTGTGTGTGTGAGAGAGAGATGGAATGTGTGTGAGAGAGCGATAGAGGGAATATGTGTGTGTGAGAGAGAGGGAATGTGTATGTGAGAGAAAAAGGGTATCTGTGTGTCTGTGACAGAGAGAGGGAATGTGGATGTGTGAGAGAGAGAGAGAGAGAGGGGGAATATCTGTGTCTGAGAGAGAGAGGGAATGTGTGTGAGTGAGAGAGAGAGGGAATGTGGATGTGTCTGAGAGAGAGGGGGAATTTGTGTGCGTGAGAGAGAGAGAGGGACTGTGTGTGTGTGTGAGAGAGAGAGAGCGAGTGTATGTGTGTGAGAGAAAGAGGGAATGTGTGTGTGTGAGAAAGAGAGGGAGTGTGTGTATGAGAGTTGGAGGGACTCTGTGTGTATGAGAGTTAGAGGGACTGTGTGTGTGAGAGAGAGAGGGAATGTGTGTGAGAGATCGATAGAGGGAATATGTGTGTGTGAGAGAGAGAGAGAATGTGTGTGTGTGTGTGTGTGTGAGGACAGAGTGTGTGTGTGTGTGTGTGAGGACAGAGTGTGTGTGTGTATGTGAGAGAGAGAGGGAGTGTGTGTGTGTGAGAGAGAGAGGGAATGTGTGTGTGTGAGACAGAGAGTTAATGTGTGTGTGAGAGAGAGATAGAGGGAATGTATGTGCGAGTGAGAGAGAGGGAATGCGTGTGTGAGAGAGACAGAGGGAATGTGTGTGTGTGTGAGAGAGAGAGAGGGAATGTGTGTATGAGAGAGACAGAGGGAAAGTCTGTGTGTGAGAGAGAGAGAGAATGTGTGTATAAGAGAGAGAGGGAATGTGTGTGTGTGAGAGAGAGAGAGGGAATGTGTGTATGTTAGAGACTGGGAGTTTGTGTGTGAGAAAGAGGGTGAATCTGTGAGAGAGAAGGAGTGTGTGTGTGAGAGAGAGGGGGAATGTGTGAGAGAGAAGGAGTGTGTATGTGAGAGAGAGAGAGAGGGAATGTGTGTGTGTGAGAGACTGGGAGTGTGCGTGTGTGAGAGAGGGTGTGTGTGTGTTACAGAGAGAGGGAATGTGTGAGAGCAAGGGGTACTGTGAGAGAGAGAGAGAGAGAGAGGTGAGAGTGTGTGTGTGTGAGAGAGAGAGGGGGGAATGCGTGTGTGTGAGAGAGAGAGGGAGTGTGTCTGTGTGTGTGTGAGAGAGAGAGAGGGGGAATGTGTGTGTGTGAGGGAGAGAGGAAATGTGTGTGTGTGTGAGAGAGAGGGAAGGTGTGTGTGAGAGATAGAAAGGGAATGTGTGTGTGTGAGACAGAGAGAGTTTATGTGTGAGAGAGAGAGAGAGGGAGTGGGTGTGTGAGAGAGACAGAGGGAATGTGTGTGTGAGAGAGAGAGAGGGAATATGCGTATGTGAGTTAGAGAGACTGTGTGTGTGAGAGAGTGAGGGAATGTGTGTGTGTGAGAGAGAGAGAGAATGTGTGTGTGTGTGTGGACGGAGTGTGTGTGTGTATGTGAGAGAGAGAGGGAGTGTGTGTCTGTGTGAGAGAGAGGGAATGTGTGTGTTAGAGAGACAGTGAGTTTATGTGTGAGAGAGAGAGAGAGGGAATGTGTGTGTGTGTGAGAGAAAGAGAGGGAATGTGTGTGTGAGAGAGAGAGAGAAGGAATGTGTGTATGAGAGAGAGGGGGAATGTGTGTGTGAGAGAAACAGGCAGTTTGTTTGTGTGACAGAGAGGGAGAGTGTGTGTCTGTGAGAGAGAGAGAAAGGGAATGTGTGTGTGTGTGTGAGTGAGAGAGAGAGAGGAAATGTGTGTGTGAGAGAGAGATAGAGGGAATGTGTGTGTGAGTGAGACAGAGGGGATGCGTGTGTCAGAGAGCGAGGGGTAATGAGTGTGTGAGAGAGACAGAAGGAATGTGTGTGTGTGAGCGAGAGAGCAGCAGTCTGTGTGTGAGAGAGAGAGAGAGAGAGAGAGAGAGAATGTGTGTGTGAGAGAGAGAGGGAATGTGTGTGTGAGAGAGAGAGGGAATGTGTGTGTGAGGGAGATAGGGAGTGTGTGTGAGAGAGAGAGGTGAAATGTGTGTGTGTGAGAGAGAGAGAGGGAATGTCTGCATCTGAGAGAGAGAGGGAATGTGTGTGTGAGAGAGAGGGCATTTAAGTGTGAGAGAGAGAGAGAAGGAATGTGTGTGTGTGAGAAAGAGAGGGAGTGTTTGTATGAGAGTTAGAGGGACTGTGTGTGTGAGAGAGAGAGGGAATGTGTGTGAGAGAGCGATAGAGGGAATATGTGTGTGTGTGTGTGTGTGTGTGTGTGTGTGAGAGAGAGAGAGGGAATGTGTATGTGAGAGAAAAAGGGTATCTGTGTGTCTGTGACAGAGAGAGGGAATGTGGATGTGTCTGAGAGAGAGATGGAATGTGTGTGTGTGAGAGAGAGAGAGAGGGGAAATGTGTGTGAGAGAGAGGGAATGTGTGTGTTAGAGAGACAGTGAGTTTATGTGTGTGTGAGAGAGAGAGGGAATGTGTGTGTGTGAGAAAGACAAGGAGTGTTTGTATGAGAGATAGAGGGAGTGTGTGTGTGAGAGAGAGAGGGAATGTGTGAGAGAGAGCGATAGAGGGAATATGTGTGTGTGTGTGTGTGAGAGAGAGGGAATGTGTATGTGAGAGAAAAAGGGTATCTGTGTGTCTGTGATACAGAGAGGGAATGTGGATGTGTCTGAGAGAGAGGGAATGTGTGTGTGTGAGAGAGAGAGAGAGGGAGTGGGTGTGTGAGAGAGACAGAGGGAATGTGTGTGTGAGAGAGAGAGGGAATGTGCGTATGTGAGTTAGAGGGACTGTGTGTGTGTGAGAGAGAGAGGGAATGTGTGTGTGTGAGAGAGAGAGGGAATGTGTGTCTGAGAGAAAGAGGGTATCTGTGTGTCTGTGACAGAGAGAGGGAATGTTTGTGTGTGAGAGAGAGAGAGAGGGAATGTGTGTGTGAGAGAGAAGGGGAATGTGTGTGTGAGAGAGAGATAGAGGGAATGTGTGTGTGAGTGAGACAGAGGGAATGTGTGTGTGAGAGAGAGAGCAGGAAGCTGTGTGTGTGAGAGAGAGAGAGGGAAAGTGTGTGTGTGTGTCTGACAGAGAAAGAAGGAATGTGTGTGTTTGTGTGAAAAATGAAAGGGAATGTGTGTGTGAGTGAGACAGAGGGGATGCATGTGTCAGAGAGTGAGGGGGAATGTGTGTGTGAGAGCGACAGAAGGAATGTGTGTGTGTGAGCGAGAGAGAGCAGCAGTGTGTGTGTGAGAGAGAGAGAGAGGGAATGTGTATGTGAGAGAAAAAGGGTATCTGTGTGTCTGTGACAGAGAGAGGGAATGTGGATGTGTCTGAGAGAGAGATGGAATGTGTGTGTGTGAGAGAGAGAGAGAGGGGAAATGTGTGTGAGAGTAGGGAATGTGTGTGTTAGAGAGACAGTGAGTTTATGTGTGTGTGAGAGAGAGAGGGAATGTGTGTGTGTGAGAAAGACAAGGAGTGTTTGTATGAGAGATAGAGGGAGTGTGTGTGTGAGAGAGAGAGGGAATGTGTGTGAGAGAGCGATAGAGGGAATATGTGTGTGTGTGTGTGTGTGTGTGTGAGAGAGAGGGAATGTGTATGTGAGAGAAAAAGGGTATCTGTGTGTCTGTGATACAGAGAGGGAATGTGGATGTGTCTGAGAGAGAGGGAATGTGTGTGTGTGAGAGAGAGAGAGAGAGGGGGAATGTGTGTGTTGGAGAGAGGAAATATGTGTGTTAGAGAGACAGTGAGTTTATGTGTGTGAGAGAGAGAGAGGGAATGTGTGTGTGTGTGAAAACTGATAGGGAATGTGTGTGTGAGTGAGACAGAGGGGATGTGTGTGTCAGAGAGAGAGGGGGAATGTGTGTGTGAGAGAGACAGAAGGAATGAGTGTGTGTGAGCGAGAGAGAGCAGCAGTGTATGTGTGAGAGAGAGAGAGAGATGAAATGTGTGTGTGAGAGAGAGAGGGAATCTGTGTGTGTGAGAGAGAGAGGGAATGTGTGTGTGAGAGAGAGATAGAGGGAATGTGTGTGTGAGTGAGACAGAGGGAATGTGTGTGTGAGAGAGAGAGCGGGAAGCTGTGTGTGTGAGAGAGAGAGAGGGAAAGTTTATGTGTGTGTCTGACAGAGAAAGAAGGAATGTGTGTGTTTGTGTGAAAAATGAAAGGGAATGTGTGTGTGAGTGAGACAGAAGGAATGTGTGTGTGTGAGTGAGAGACAGCAGCAGTGTGTGTGTGAGAGAGAGAGAGAGGGAATGTGTGTGTGAGAGAAAGAGGGAATGTGTGAGTGAGAGAGAGAGGGAATGTGTGTCTGAGGGAGACAGGGAGTGTGTGTGAGAGAGAGAGGGAATGTCTGCGTCTGAGAGAGAGAGAGAGAGAATGTGTGTGTGTGAGATAGAGGGCGTTTACATGTGAGAGGGAGAGAAGGAATGTGTGTGTCTGAGAAAGAGAGGGAGTGTGTGTATGAGAGTTGGAGGGACTCTGTGTGTATGAGAGTTAGAGGGACTGTGTGTGTGAGAGAGAGATGGAATGTGTGTGAGAGAGCGATAGAGGGAATATGTGTGTGTGAGAGAGAGGGAATGTGTATGTGAGAGAAAAAGGGTATCTGTGTGTCTGTGACAGAGAGAGGGAATGTGGATGTGTGAGAGAGAGAGAGAGAGGGGGAATATCTGTGTCTGAGAGAGAGAGGGAATGTGTGTGAGTGAGAGAGAGAGGGAATGTGGATGTGTCTGAGAGAGAGGGGGAATTTGTGTGCGTGAGAGAGAGAGAGGGACTGTGTGTGTGTGTGAGAGAGAGAGAGCGAGTGTATGTGTGTGAGAGAAAGAGGGAATGTGTGTGTGTGAGAAAGGGAGGGAGTGTGTGTATGAGAGTTGGAGGGACTCTGTGTGTATGAGAGTTAGAGGGACTGTGTGTGTGAGAGAGAGGGAGAGTGTGTGTCTGTGAGAGGGAGAGTGTGTGTCTGTGAGAGAGAGAGAGAGGGAATGTGTGTGTGTGTGTGTGAGAGAGAGAGAGGGAATATGTGTGTGTTTGCAAGAGGAAGTGTGTGTATGAGAGAGAGAGGGAATGTGGGTGTGTGTGTGAGAGAGAGGGAATATGTGTGTGTGAGAGAACGAGGAGTGTGTGTGTGAGAGAGAGAGAGGGAATCTGTGAGAGCAAGGAGAACTGTGAGAGAGACAGAGAGATGTGAGAGTGTATGTCTGAGAGAGAGAGAGAGAGGGAATGTCTGTGTGTGTGTGCGAGAGAGAGAGTAAATGTGTGTGTATGAGAGACAGAGGGAATGTGTGTGTTTGAGAGAGGGAATTTGTGTGTGTGAGAGAGAGAGAGAATGTGTGTGTGTGTCTGAGGACGGAGTGTGTGTGTGTATGTGAGAGAGAGAGGGAGTGTGTGTCTGTGAGAGAGAGGGAATGTGTGTGTGTGAGAGAGAGAGAGAGGGGAATGTCTGTGTGACAGAGAGGGAATGTGTGTGTTAGAGAGACAGTGAGTTTATGTGTGAGAGAGAGAGAGAGGGAATGTGTGCGTGTGTGAGAGAAAGAGAGGGAATGTGTGTGTGAGAGAGAGATAGAGGGAATGTGTGTGTGAGTGAGACAGAGGGAATGTGTGTGTGAGAGAGAGAGCGGGAAGCTGTGTGTGTGAGAGAGAGAGAGAGGGAATGTGTGTGTGTGAGATAGAGGGTGTTTTCAAGTGTGAGAGAGAGAGAGGGAAAGTGTGTGTGTGTGTGACAGAGAAAGAAGGAATGTGTGTGTGTGTGTGAAAAATGAAAGGGAATATGTGTGTGAGTGAGACAGACGGGATGCATGTGTCAGAGAGAGAGGGGGAATGTGTGTGTGAGAGAGACAAAAGGAATGTGTGTGTGTGAGTGAGAGAGAGCAGCAGTGTGTGTGTGAGAGAGAGAGAGAGGGAATGTGTGTGTGAGAGAAAGAGAGAATGTGTGAGTGAGAGAGAGGGAATGTGTGTGTGAGGGAGACAGGGAGTGTGTGTGAGAGAGGGAGGTGAAATGTGTGTGTGTGAGAGAGAGTGGGAATGTCTGCGTCTGAGAGAGAGAGAGAGGGAATGTGTGTGTGTGAGATAGACGGTGTTTTCAAGTGTGAGAGAGAGAGAGGGAATGTGTGTGTGTCAGAAAGAGAGGGAGTGTGTGTATGAGAGTTAGAGGGACTCTGTGTATGAGAGTTAGAGGGACTGTGTGTGTGAGAGAGAGAGGGAATGTGTGTGAGAGAGCGATAGAGGGAATATGTGTGTGTGAGAGAGAGGGAATGTGTATGTGAGAGAAAAAGGGTATCTGTGTGTCTGTGACAGAGAGAGGGAATGTGGATGTGTGTGAGAGAGAGAGAGCGGGGGAATATCTGTGTCTGAGAGAGAGAGGGAATGTGTGTGAGTGAGAGAGAGAGGGAATGTGGATGTGTCTGAGAGAGAGGGGGAATTTGTGTGTGTGAGAGAGAGATAGGGAATGTGTGTGTGTGAGAGAGAGAGAGAGCGAGTGTATGTGTGTGAGAGAAAGAGGGAATGTGTGTGTTTGAGTGAAGGAGTGTGTGTGTGAGAGAGAGAGAGGGAATCTGTGAGAGCAAGGGGAACTGTGAGAGAGACAGAGAGATGTCAGAGTGTATGTGTGTGAGAGAGAGAGAGAGGGAATGTGTGTGTGTGTGTGCGAGAGAGAGAGGAAATGTGTGTGTATGAGAGACAGAGGGAATGTGTGTGTGAGGAAGATAGGGAGTATGTGTGTGAGACAGAGAGGGAATGTGTGTATTTGAGAGAGGGAATTTGTGTGTGTGAGAGAGAGAGAGAATGTGTGTGTGTGTGTGTGTGAGGACAGAGTGTGTGTGTGTATGTGAGAGAGAGAGGGAGTGTGTGTGTGTGAGAGAGAGAGGGAATGTGTGTGTGAGAGAGAGATAGAGGGAATGTACGTGCGAGTGAGAGAGAGGGAATGCGTGTGTGAGAGAGACAGAGGGAATGTGTGTGTGTGTGAGAGAGAGAGAGGGAATGTGTGTATGAGAGAGAGAGGGAATGTGTGTGTGAGAGAGAGAGAGGGAATGTGTGTATGTTTGAGACTGGGAGTTTGTGTGTGAGAAAGAGGGTGAATCTGTGAGAGAGAAGGAGTGTGTGTGTGAGAGAGAGAGGGAATGTGTGTGTGTGAGAGACTGGGAGTGTGCGTGTGTGAGAGAGGGTGTCTGTGTGTTACAGAGAGAGGGAATGTGTGAGAGCAAGGGGTACTGTGAGAGAGAGAGAGAGAGAGAGGTGAGAGTGTGTGTGTGTGAGAGAGGGAGGGGGGAATGTGTGTGTGTGAGGGACAGAGGGAGTGTGTCTGCGTGTGTGTGTGAGAGAGAGAGGGTGAATGTGTGAGTGTGAGGGAGAGAGGAAATGCGTGTGTGTGTGAGAGAGAGGGAAGGTGTGTGTGAGAGATAAAAAGGGAATGTGTGTGTGTGAGACAGAGAGAGTTTATGTGTGAGAGAGAGAGAGAGGGAGTGGTGTGTGAGAGAGACAGAGGGAATGTGTGTGTGAGAGAGAGAGAGAGGGAATGTGCGTATGTGAGTTAGAGAGACTGTGTGTGTGAGAGAGTGAGGGAATGTGTGTGTGTGTGAGAGAGAGGGAATGTGTGTGTGAGAGAAACAGGCAGTTTGTGTGTGTGACAGAGAGGGAGAGTGTGTGTCTGTGAGAGAGAGAGAGAGAGGGAATGTGTGTGTGTGTGTGAGTGAGAGAGAGAGAGGGAATGTATGTGTGAGAGAGAGATAGAGGGAATGTGTGTGTGAGTGAGACAGAGGGGATGCGTGTGTCAGAGAGAGAGGGGTAATGTGTGTGTGAGAGAGACAGAAGGAATGTGTGTGTGTGAGCGAGAGAGAGCAGCAGTCTGTGTGTGAGAGAGAGAGAGAGAGAGAGAATGTGTGTGTGAGAGAGAGAGGGAATGTGTGTGTGAGAGAGAGAGGGAATGTGTGTGTGAGGGAGATAGGAGTGTGTGTGAGAGAGAGAGGTGAAATGTCTGTGTGTGAGAGAGAGAGAGGGAATGTCTGCATCTGAGAGAGAGAGGGAATGTGTGTGTGAGAGAGAGGGCGTTTAAGTGTGAGAGAGAGAGAGAAGGAATGTGTGTGTGTGAGAAAGAGAGGGAGTGTGTGTATGAGAGTTAGAGGGACTGTGTGTGTGAGAGAGAGAGGGAATGTGTGTGAGAGAGCGATAGAGGGAATATGTGTGTGTGTGTGTGTGTGTGTGTGTGTGTGTGTGTGTGTGAGAGAGAGAGAGGGAATGTGTATGTGAGAGAAAAAGGGTATCTGTGTGTCTGTGACAGAGAGAGGGAATGTGGATGTGTCTGAGAGAGAGATGGAATGTGTGTGTGTGAGAGAGAGAGAGAGGGGAAATGTGTGTGAGAGAGAGGGAATGTGTGTGTTAGAGAGACAGTGAGTTTATGTGTGTGTGAGAGAGAGAGGGAATGTGTGTGTGTGAGAAAGACAAGGAGTGTTTGTATGAGAGATAGAGGGAGTGTGTGTGTGAGAGAGAGAGGGAATGTGTGAGAGAGAGCGATAGAGGGAATATGTGTCTGTGTGTGTGTGTGTGTGAGAGAGAGGGAATGTGTATGTGAGAGAAAAAGGGTATCTGTGTGTCTGTGATACAGAGAGGGAATGTGGATGTGTCTGAGAGAGAGGGAATGTGTGTGTGTGAGAGAGAGAGAGAGGGAGTGGGTGTGTGAGAGAGACAGAGGGAATGTGTGTGTGAGAGAGAGAGGGAATGTGCGTATGTGAGTTAGAGGGACTGTGTGTGTGTGAGAGAGAGAGGGAATGTGTGTGTGTGAGAGAGAGAGGGAATGTGTGTCTGAGAGAAAGAGGGTATCTGTGTGTCTGTGACACAGAGAGGGAACGTTTGTGTGTGAGAGAGAGAGAGAGGGAATGTGTGTGTGAGAGAGAAGGGGAATGTGTGTGTGAGAGAGAGATAGAGGGAATGTGTGTGTGAGTGAGACAGAGGGAATGTGTGTGTGAGAGAGAGAGCAGGAAGCTGTGTGTGTGAGAGAGAGAGAGGGAAAGTGTGTGTGTGTGTCTGACAGAGAAAGAAGGAATGTGTGTGTTTGTGTGAAAAATGAAAGGGAATGTGTGTGTGAGTGAGACAGAGGGGATGCATGTGTCAGAGAGTGAGGGGGAATGTGTGTGTGAGAGCGACAGAAGGAATGTGTGTGTGTGAGCGAGAGAGAGCAGCAGTGTGTGTGTGAGAAAGAGAGAGAGGGAATGTGTATGTGAGAGAAAAAGGGTATCTGTGTGTCTGTGACAGAGAGAGGGAATGTGGATGTGTCTGAGAGAGAGATGGAATGTGTGTGTGTGAGAGAGAGAGAGGGGAAATGTGTGTGAGAGAGAGGGAATGTGTGTGTTAGAGAGAAAGTGAGTTTATGTGTGTGTGAGAGAGAGAGGGAATGTGTGTGTGTGAGAAAGACAAGGAGTGTTTGTATGAGAGATAGAGGGAGTGTGTGTGTGAGAGAGAGAGGGAAAGTGTGTGAGAGAGCGATAGAGGGAATATGTGTGTGTGTGTGTGTGAGAGAGAGGGAATGTGTATGTGAGAGAAAAAGGGTATCTGTGTGTCTGTGATACAGAGAGGGAATGTGGATGTGTCTGAGAGAGAGGGAATGTGTGTGTGTGTGAGAGAGAGAGAGAGGGGGAATGTGTGTGTTGGAGAGAGGAAATATGTGTGTTAGAGAGACAGTGAGTTTATGTGTGTGAGAGAGAGAGAGGGAATGTGTGTGTGTGTGAAAACTGATAGGGAATGTGTGTGTGAGTGAGACAGAGGGGATGTGTGTGTCAGAGAGAGAGGGGGAATGTGTGTGTGAGAGAGACAGAAGGAATGAGTGTGTGTGAGCGAGAGAGAGCAGCAGTGTATGTGTGAGAGAGAGAGAGAGAGGAAATGTGTGTGTGAGAGAGAGAGGGAATCTGTGTGTGAGAGAGAGAGGGAATGTGTATGTGAGAGAGAGATAGAGGGAATGTGTGTGTGAGTGAGACAGAGGGAATGTGTGTGTGAGAGAGAGAGCGGGAAGCTGTGTGTGTGAGAGAGAGAGAGGGAAAGTGTATGTGTGTGTCTGACAGAGAAAAAAAGAATGTGTGTGTTTGTGTGAAAAATGAAAGGGAATGTGTGTGTGAGTGAGACAGAAGGAATGTGTGTGTGTGTGAGTGAGAGAGAGCAGCAGTGTGTGTGTGAGAGAGAGAGAGAGGGAATGTGTGTGTGAGAGAAAGAGGGAATGTGTGAGTGAGAGAGAGAGGGAATGTGTGTCTGAGGGAGACAGGGAGTGTGTGTGAGAGAGAGAGGGAATGTCTGCGTCTGAGAGAGAGAGAGAGAGAATGTGTGTGTGTGAGATAGAGGGTGTTTACATGTGAGAGAGAGAGAAGGAATGTGTGTGTCTGAGAAAGAGAGGGAGTGTGTGTATGAGAGTTGGAGGGACTCTGTGTGTATGAGAGTTAGAGGGACTGTGTGTGTGAGAGAGAGATGGAATGTGTGTGAGAGAGCGATAGAGGGAATATGTGTGTGTGAGAGAGAGGGAATGTGTATGTGAGAGAAAAAGGGTATCTGTGTGTCTGTGACAGAGAGAGGGAATGTGGATGTGTGAGAGAGAGAGAGAGAGAGGGGGAATATCTGTGTCTGAGAGAGAGAGGGAATGTGTGTGAGTGAGAGAGAGAGGGAATGTGGATGTGTCTGAGAGAGAGGGGGAATTTGTGTGCGTGAGAGAGAGAGAGGGACTGTGTGTGTGTGTGAGAGAGAGAGAGCGAGTGTATGTGTGTGAGAGAAAGAGGGAATGTGTGTGTGTGAGAAAGAGAGGGAGTGTGTGTATGAGAGTTGGAGGGACTCTGTGTGTATGAGAGTTAGAGGGACTGTGTGTGTGAGAGAGAGAGGGAATGTGTGTGAGAGATCGATAGAGGGAATATGTGTGTGTGAGAGAGAGAGAGAATGTGTGTGTGTGTGTGTGTGTGAGGACAGAGTGTGTGTGTGTGTGTGTGAGGACAGAGTGTGTGTGTGTATGTGAGAGAGAGAGGGAGTGTGTGTGTGTGAGAGAGAGAGGGAATGTGTGTGTGTGAGACAGAGAGTTAATGTGTGTGTGAGAGAGAGATAGAGGGAATGTATGTGCGAGTGAGAGAGAGGGAATGCGTGTGTGAGAGAGACAGAGGGAATGTGTGTGTGTGTGAGAGAGAGAGAGGGAATGTGTGTATGAGAGAGACAGAGGGAAAGTCTGTGTGTGAGAGAGAGAGAGAATGTGTGTATAAGAGAGAGAGGGAATGTGTGTGTGTGAGAGAGAGAGAGGGAATGTGTGTATGTTAGAGACTGGGAGTTTGTGTGTGAGAAAGAGGGTGAATCTGTGAGAGAGAAGGAGTGTGTGTGTGAGAGAGAGGGGGAATGTGTGAGAGAGAAGGAGTGTGTATGTGAGAGAGAGAGAGAGGGAATGTGTGTGTGTGAGAGACTGGGAGTGTGCGTGTGTGAGAGAGGGTGTGTGTGTGTTACAGAGAGAGGGAATGTGTGAGAGCAAGGGGTACTGTGAGAGAGAGAGAGAGAGAGAGGTGAGAGTGTGTGTGTGTGAGAGAGAGAGGGGGGAATGCGTGTGTGTGAGAGAGAGAGGGAGTGTGTCTGTGTGTGTGTGAGAGAGAGAGAGGGGGAATGTGTGTGTGTGAGGGAGAGAGGAAATGTGTGTGTGTGTGAGAGAGAGGGAAGGTGTGTGTGAGAGATAGAAAGGGAATGTGTGTGTGTGAGACAGAGAGAGTTTATGTGTGAGAGAGAGAGAGAGGGAGTGGGTGTGTGAGAGAGACAGAGGGAATGTGTGTGTGAGAGAGAGAGAGGGAATATGCGTATGTGAGTTAGAGAGACTGTGTGTGTGAGAGAGTGAGGGAATGTGTGTGTGTGAGAGAGAGAGAGAATGTGTGTGTGTGTGTGGACGGAGTGTGTGTGTGTATGTGAGAGAGAGAGGGAGTGTGTGTCTGTGTGAGAGAGAGGGAATGTGTGTGTTAGAGAGACAGTGAGTTTATGTGTGAGAGAGAGAGAGAGGGAATGTGTGTGTGTGTGAGAGAAAGAGAGGGAATGTGTGTGTGAGAGAGAGAGAGAAGGAATGTGTGTGTGTGTGAGAGAAAGAGAGAGAATGTGTGTGTGAGAGAGAAATAGAGGGAATGTGTGTGTGAGAGAGAGAGAGGGAAAGTCTGTGTGTGTGTGACAGAGAAAGAAGGAATGTGTGTGTGTGTGTGAAAAATGAAAAGGAATGTGTGTGTGAGTGAGACAGAGGGGATGCATGTGTCAGAGAGAGAGGGGGAATGTGTGTGTGAGAGAGACAAAAGGAATGTGTGTGTGTGAGTGAGAGAGAGCAGCAGTGTGTGTGTGTGTGAGAGAGAGAGAGGGAATGTGTGTGTGAGAGAAAGAGGGAATGTGTGAGTGAGAGAGAGAGGGAATGTGTGTGTGAGGGAGACAGGGAGTGTGTGTGAGAGAGAGAGGTGAAATGTGTGTGTGTGAGAGAGAGACGGAATGTCTGCGTCTGAGAGAGAGAGAGAGGGAATGTGTGTGTGTGAGATAAAGGGTGTTTAAGTGTGAGAGAGAGAGAGGGAATGTGTGTGTGTGAGAAAGAGAGGGAGTGTGTGTATGAGAGTTAGAGGGACTCTGTGTATGAGAGTTAGAGGGACTGTGTGTGTGAGAGAGAGGGAATGTGTATGTGAGAGAAAAAGGGTATCTGTGTGTCTGTGACAGAGAGAGGGAATGTGGATGTGTGAGAGAGAGAGAGAGAGGGGGAATATCTGTGTCTGAGAGAGAGAATGTGTGTGAGTGAGAGAGAGAGGGAATGTGGATGTGTCTGAGAGAGAGAGCGAGTGTATGTGTGTGAGAGAAAGAGGGAATGTGTGTGTTTGATTGAAGGAGTGTTTGTGTGTGAGAGAGAGGGAATGCGTGTGTGTGTGTGAGAGAGAGAGAGAGGGAATGTGTGTATGAGAGAGAGGGGGAATGTGTGTGTGAGAGAAACAGGCAGTTTGTTTGTGTGACAGAGAGGGAGAGTGTGTGTCTGTGAGAGAGAGAGAAAGGGAATGTGTGTGTGTGTGTGAGTGAGAGAGAGAGAGGAAATGTGTGTGTGAGAGAGAGATAGAGGGAATGTGTGTGTGAGTGAGACAGAGGGGATGCGTGTGTCAGAGAGCGAGGGGTAATGAGTGTGTGAGAGAGACAGAAGGAATGTGTGTGTGTGAGCGAGAGAGCAGCAGTCTGTGTGTGAGAGAGAGAGAGAGAGAGAGAGAGAGAATGTGTGTGTGAGAGAGAGAGGGAATGTGTGTGTGAGAGAGAGAGGGAATGTGTGTGTGAGGGAGATAGGGAGTGTGTGTGAGAGAGAGAGGTGAAATGTGTGTGTGTGAGAGAGAGAGAGGGAATGTCTGCATCTGAGAGAGAGAGGGAATGTGTGTGTGAGAGAGAGGGCATTTAAGTGTGAGAGAGAGAGAGAAGGAATGTGTGTGTGTGAGAAAGAGAGGGAGTGTTTGTATGAGAGTTAGAGGGACTGTGTGTGTGAGAGAGAGAGGGAATGTGTGTGAGAGAGCGATAGAGGGAATATGTGTGTGTGTGTGTGTGTGTGTGTGTGTGTGTGAGAGAGAGAGAGGGAATGTGTATGTGAGAGAAAAAGGGTATCTGTGTGTCTGTGACAGAGAGAGGGAATGTGGATGTGTCTGAGAGAGAGATGGAATGTGTGTGTGTGAGAGAGAGAGAGAGGGGAAATGTGTGTGAGAGAGAGGGAATGTGTGTGTTAGAGAGACAGTGAGTTTATGTGTGTGTGAGAGAGAGAGGGAATGTGTGTGTGTGAGAAAGACAAGGAGTGTTTGTATGAGAGATAGAGGGAGTGTGTGTGTGAGAGAGAGAGGGAATGTGTGAGAGAGAGCGATAGAGGGAATATGTGTGTGTGTGTGTGTGAGAGAGAGGGAATGTGTATGTGAGAGAAAAAGGGTATCTGTGTGTCTGTGATACAGAGAGGGAATGTGGATGTGTCTGAGAGAGAGGGAATGTGTGTGTGTGAGAGAGAGAGAGAGGGAGTGGGTGTGTGAGAGAGACAGAGGGAATGTGTGTGTGAGAGAGAGAGGGAATGTGCGTATGTGAGTTAGAGGGACTGTGTGTGTGTGAGAGAGAGAGGGAATGTGTGTGTGTGAGAGAGAGAGGGAATGTGTGTCTGAGAGAAAGAGGGTATCTGTGTGTCTGTGACAGAGAGAGGGAATGTTTGTGTGTGAGAGAGAGAGAGAGGGAATGTGTGTGTGAGAGAGAAGGGGAATGTGTGTGTGAGAGAGAGATAGAGGGAATGTGTGTGTGAGTGAGACAGAGGGAATGTGTGTGTGAGAGAGAGAGCAGGAAGCTGTGTGTGTGAGAGAGAGAGAGGGAAAGTGTGTGTGTGTGTCTGACAGAGAAAGAAGGAATGTGTGTGTTTGTGTGAAAAATGAAAGGGAATGTGTGTGTGAGTGAGACAGAGGGGATGCATGTGTCAGAGAGTGAGGGGGAATGTGTGTGTGAGAGCGACAGAAGGAATGTGTGTGTGTGAGCGAGAGAGAGCAGCAGTGTGTGTGTGAGAGAGAGAGAGAGGGAATGTGTATGTGAGAGAAAAAGGGTATCTGTGTGTCTGTGACAGAGAGAGGGAATGTGGATGTGTCTGAGAGAGAGATGGAATGTGTGTGTGTGAGAGAGAGAGAGAGGGGAAATGTGTGTGAGAGTAGGGAATGTGTGTGTTAGAGAGACAGTGAGTTTATGTGTGTGTGAGAGAGAGAGGGAATGTGTGTGTGTGAGAAAGACAAGGAGTGTTTGTATGAGAGATAGAGGGAGTGTGTGTGTGAGAGAGAGAGGGTAATGTGTGTGAGAGAGCGATAGAGGGAATATGTGTGTGTGTGTGTGTGTGTGTGTGAGAGAGAGGGAATGTGTATGTGAGAGAAAAAGGGTATCTGTGTGTCTGTGATACAGAGAGGGAATGTGGATGTGTCTGAGAGAGAGGGAATGTGTGTGTGTGAGAGAGAGAGAGAGAGGGGGAATGTGTGTGTTGGAGAGAGGAAATATGTGTGTTAGAGAGACAGTGAGTTTATGTGTGTGAGAGAGAGAGAGGGAATGTGTGTGTGTGTGAAAACTGATAGGGAATGTGTGTGTGAGTGAGACAGAGGGGATGTGTGTGTCAGAGAGAGAGGGGGAATGTGTGTGTGAGAGAGACAGAAGGAATGAGTGTGTGTGAGCGAGAGAGAGCAGCAGTGTATGTGTGAGAGAGAGAGAGAGATGAAATGTGTGTGTGAGAGAGAGAGGGAATCTGTGTGTGTGAGAGAGAGAGGGAATGTGTGTGTGAGAGAGAGATAGAGGGAATGTGTGTGTGAGTGAGACAGAGGGAATGTGTGTGTGAGAGAGAGAGCGGGAAGCTGTGTGTGTGAGAGAGAGAGAGGGAAAGTTTATGTGTGTGTCTGACAGAGAAAGAAGGAATGTGTGTGTTTGTGTGAAAAATGAAAGGGAATGTGTGTGTGAGTGAGACAGAAGGAATGTGTGTGTGTGAGTGAGAGACAGCAGCAGTGTGTGTGTGAGAGAGAGAGAGAGGGAATGTGTGTGTGAGAGAAAGAGGGAATGTGTGAGTGAGAGAGAGAGGGAATGTGTGTCTGAGGGAGACAGGGAGTGTGTGTGAGAGAGAGAGGGAATGTCTGCGTCTGAGAGAGAGAGAGAGAGAATGTGTGTGTGTGAGATAGAGGGCGTTTACATGTGAGAGGGAGAGAAGGAATGTGTGTGTCTGAGAAAGAGAGGGAGTGTGTGTATGAGAGTTGGAGGGACTCTGTGTGTATGAGAGTTAGAGGGACTGTGTGTGTGAGAGAGAGATGGAATGTGTGTGAGAGAGCGATAGAGGGAATATGTGTGTGTGAGAGAGAGGGAATGTGTATGTGAGAGAAAAAGGGTATCTGTGTGTCTGTGACAGAGAGAGGGAATGTGGATGTGTGAGAGAGAGAGAGAGAGGGGGAATATCTGTGTCTGAGAGAGAGAGGGAATGTGTGTGAGTGAGAGAGAGAGGGAATGTGGATGTGTCTGAGAGAGAGGGGGAATTTGTGTGCGTGAGAGAGAGAGAGGGACTGTGTGTGTGTGTGAGAGAGAGAGAGCGAGTGTATGTGTGTGAGAGAAAGAGGGAATGTGTGTGTGTGAGAAAGGGAGGGAGTGTGTGTATGAGAGTTGGAGGGACTCTGTGTGTATGAGAGTTAGAGGGACTGTGTGTGTGAGAGAGAGGGAGAGTGTGTGTCTGTGAGAGGGAGAGTGTGTGTCTGTGAGAGAGAGAGAGAGGGAATGTGTGTGTGTGTGTGTGAGAGAGAGAGAGGGAATATGTGTGTGTTTGCAAGAGGAAGTGTGTGTATGAGAGAGAGAGGGAATGTGGGTGTGTGTGTGAGAGAGAGGGAATATGTGTGTGTGAGAGAACGAGGGAGTGTGTGTGTGAGAGAGAGAGAGGGAATCTGTGAGAGCAAGGAGAACTGTGAGAGAGACAGAGAGATGTGAGAGTGTATGTCTGAGAGAGAGAGAGAGAGGGAATGTCTGTGTGTGTGTGCGAGAGAGAGAGTAAATGTGTGTGTATGAGAGACAGAGGGAATGTGTGTGTTTGAGAGAGGGAATTTGTGTGTGTGAGAGAGAGAGAGAATGTGTGTGTGTGTCTGAGGACGGAGTGTGTGTGTGTATGTGAGAGAGAGAGGGAGTGTGTGTCTGTGAGAGAGAGGGAATGTGTGTGTGTGAGAGAGAGAGAGAGGGGAATGTCTGTGTGACAGAGAGGGAATGTGTGTGTTAGAGAGACAGTGAGTTTATGTGTGAGAGAGAGAGAGAGGGAATGTGTGCGTGTGTGAGAGAAAGAGAGGGAATGTGTGTGTGAGAGAGAGATAGAGGGAATGTGTGTGTGAGTGAGACAGAGGGAATGTGTGTGTGAGAGAGAGAGCGGGAAGCTGTGTGTGTGAGAGAGAGAGAGAGGGAATGTGTGTGTGTGAGATAGAGGGTGTTTTCAAGTGTGAGAGAGAGAGAGGGAAAGTGTGTGTGTGTGTGACAGAGAAAGAAGGAATGTGTGTGTGTGTGTGAAAAATGAAAGGGAATATGTGTGTGAGTGAGACAGACGGGATGCATGTGTCAGAGAGAGAGGGGGAATGTGTGTGTGAGAGAGACAAAAGGAATGTGTGTGTGTGAGTGAGAGAGAGCAGCAGTGTGTGTGTGAGAGAGAGAGAGAGGGAATGTGTGTGTGAGAGAAAGAGAGAATGTGTGAGTGAGAGAGAGGGAATGTGTGTGTGAGGGAGACAGGGAGTGTGTGTGAGAGAGGGAGGTGAAATGTGTGTGTGTGAGAGAGAGTGGGAATGTCTGCGTCTGAGAGAGAGAGAGAGAGGGAATGTGTGTGTGTGAGATAGACGGTGTTTTCAAGTGTGAGAGAGAGAGAGGGAATGTGTGTGTGTCAGAAAGAGAGGGAGTGTGTGTATGAGAGTTAGAGGGACTCTGTGTATGAGAGTTAGAGGGACTGTGTGTGTGAGAGAGAGAGGGAATGTGTGTGAGAGAGCGATAGAGGGAATATGTGTGTGTGAGAGAGAGGGAATGTGTATGTGAGAGAAAAAGGGTATCTGTGTGTCTGTGACAGAGAGAGGGAATGTGGATGTGTGTGAGAGAGAGAGAGCGGGGGAATATCTGTGTCTGAGAGAGAGAGGGAATGTGTGTGAGTGAGAGAGAGAGGGAATGTGGATGTGTCTGAGAGAGAGGGGGAATTTGTGTGTGTGAGAGAGAGATAGGGAATGTGTGTGTGTGTGAGAGAGAGAGAGCGAGTGTATGTGTGTGAGAGAAAGAGGGAATGTGTGTGTTTGAGTGAAGGAGTGTGTGTGTGAGAGAGAGAGAGGGAATCTGTGAGAGCAAGGGGAACTGTGAGAGAGACAGAGAGATGTCAGAGTGTATGTGTGTGAGAGAGAGAGAGAGGGAATGTGTGTGTGTGTGTGCGAGAGAGAGAGGAAATGTGTGTGTATGAGAGACAGAGGGAATGTGTGTGTGAGGAAGATAGGGAGTATGTGTGTGAGACAGAGAGGGAATGTGTGTATTTGAGAGAGGGAATTTGTGTGTGTGAGAGAGAGAGAGAATGTGTGTGTGTGTGTGTGTGTGTGAGGACAGAGTGTGTGTGTGTATGTGAGAGAGAGAGGGAGTGTGTGTGTGTGAGAGAGAGAGGGAATGTGTGTGTGAGAGAGAGATAGAGGGAATGTATGTGCGAGTGAGAGAGAGGGAATGCGTGTGTGAGAGAGACAGAGGGAATGTGTGTGTGTGTGAGAGAGAGAGAGGGAATGTGTGTATGAGAGAGAGAGGGAATGTGTGTGTGAGAGAGAGAGAGGGAATGTGTGTATGTTTGAGACTGGGAGTTTGTGTGTGAGAAAGAGGGTGAATCTGTGAGAGAGAAGGAGTGTGTGTGTGAGAGAGAGAGGGAATGTGTGTGTGTGAGAGACTGGGAGTGTGCGTGTGTGAGAGAGGGTGTCTGTGTGTTACAGAGAGAGGGAATGTGTGAGAGCAAGGGGTACTGTGAGAGAGAGAGAGAGAGAGAGGTGAGAGTGTGTGTGTGTGAGAGAGGGAGGGGGGAATGTGTGTGTGTGAGGGACAGAGGGAGTGTGTCTGCGTGTGTGTGTGAGAGAGAGAGGGTGAATGTGTGAGTGTGAGGGAGAGAGGAAATGCGTGTGTGTGTGAGAGAGAGGGAAGGTGTGTGTGAGAGATAAAAAGGGAATGTGTGTGTGTGAGACAGAGAGAGTTTATGTGTGAGAGAGAGAGAGAGGGAGTGGGTGTGTGAGAGAGACAGAGGGAATGTGTGTGTGAGAGAGAGAGAGAGGGAATGTGCGTATGTGAGTTAGAGAGACTGTGTGTGTGAGAGAGTGAGGGAATGTGTGTGTGTGTGAGAGAGAGGGAATGTGTGTGTGAGAGAAACAGGCAGTTTGTGTGTGTGACAGAGAGGGAGAGTGTGTGTCTGTGAGAGAGAGAGAGAGAGGGAATGTGTGTGTGCGTGTGAGTGAGAGAGAGAGAGGGAATGTATGTGTGAGAGAGAGATAGAGGGAATGTGTGTGTGAGTGAGACAGAGGGGATGCGTGTGTCAGAGAGAGAGGGGTAATGTGTGTGTGAGAGAGACAGAAGGAATGTGTGTGTGTGAGCGAGAGAGAGCAGCAGTCTGTGTGTGAGAGAGAGAGAGAGAGAGAGAATGTGTGTGTGAGAGAGAGAGGGAATGTGTGTGTGAGAGAGAGAGGGAATGTGTGTGTGAGGGAGATAGGGAGTGTGTGTGAGAGAGAGAGGTGAAATGTCTGTGTGTGAGAGAGAGAGAGGGAATGTCTGCATCTGAGAGAGAGAGGGAATGTGTGTGTGAGAGAGAGGGCGTTTAAGTGTGAGAGAGAGAGAGAAGGAATGTGTGTGTGTGAGAAAGAGAGGGAGTGTGTGGATGAGAGTTAGAGGGACTGTGTGTGTGAGAGAGAGAGGGAATGTGTGAGAGAGAGCGATAGAGGGAATATGTGTGTGTGTGTGTGTGTGTGTGTGTGTGAGAGAGAGAGAGAGAGGGAATGTGTATGTGAGAGAAAAAGGGTATCTGTGTGTCTGTGACAGAGCGAGGGAATGTGGATGTGTCTGAGAGAGAGATGGAATGTGTGTGTGTGAGAGAGAGAGAGAGGGGAAATGTGTGTGAGAGAGAGGGAATGTGTGTGTTAGAGAGACAGTGAGTTTATGTGTGTGTGAGAGAGAGAGGGAATGTGTGTGTGTGAGAAAGAGAAGGAGTGTGTGTATGAGAGTTAGAGGGAGTGTGTGTGTGAGAGAGAGAGGGAATGTGTGTGAGAGAGCGATAGAGGGAATATGTGTGTGTGTGTGTGTGTGTGTGTGTGTGTGTGTGTGAGAGAGATAGGGAATGTGTATGTGAGAGAAAAAGGGTATCTGTGTGTCTGTGATACAGAGAGGGAATATGGATGTGTCTGAGAGAGAGGGAATGTGTGTGTGTGAGAGAGAGAGAGAGAGGGAATGTGTGTGTTAGAGAGAGGAAATATATGTGTTAGAGAGGCAGTGAGTTTATGTGTGTGAGAGAGAGCGGGAATGTGTGTGTCTGAAAACTGATAGGGAATGTGTGTGTGAGTGAGACAGAGGGGATGCGTGTGTCAGAGAGAGAGGGGGCGTGTGTCAGAGAGAGAGGGGGAATGTGTGTGTGAGAGAGACAGAAGGAATGAGTGTGTGTGAGCGAGAGAGAGCAGCAGTGTACGTGTGAGAGAGAGAGAGAGGAAATGTGTGTGTGAGAGAGAGGAAGCTGTGTGTGAGAGAGAGAGAAAAATGTGTGTGTGAGGGAGAGAGAGAGGGAATGTGTGTGTGTGAGAGAGAGAGAGGGAATGTGTGTGTGAGAGAGAGATAGAGGGAATGTGTGTGTGAGTGAGACAGAGGGAATGTGTGTGTGAGAGAGAGACCGGGAAGCTGTGTGTGTGAGAGAGAGAGAGGGAAAGTGTGTGTGTGTCTGACAGAGAAAGAAGGAATGTGTGTGTTTGTGTGAAAAATGAAAGGGAATGTGTGTGTGAGTGAGACAGAAGGAATGTGTGTGTGTAAGTGAGAGAGAGCAGCAGTGTGTGTGTGTGAGAGAGAGAGAGAGGGAATGTGTGTGTGAGAGAAAGAGGGAATGTGTGAGTGAGAGAGAGAGGGAATGTGTGTCTGAGGGAGACAGGGAGTGTGTGTGAGAGAGAGAGGGAATCTCTGCGTCTGAGAGAGAGAGAGAGAATGTGTGTGTGTGAGATAGAGGGCGTTTATATGTGAGAGAGAGAGAGGGAATGTGTGTGTGTGAGAAAGAGAGGGAGTGTGTGTATGAGAGTTGGAGGGACTCTGTGTGTATGAGAGTTAGAGGGACTGTGTGTGAGAGAGAGAGGGAATGTGTGTGAGAGAGCGATAGAGGGAATATGTGTGTGTGAGAGAGAGGGAATGTGTATGTGAGAGAAAAAGGGTATCTGTGTGTCTGTGACAGAGAGAGGGAATGTGGATGTGTGAGAGAGAGAGAGAGGGGGAATATCTGTGTCTGAGAGAGAGAGGGAATGTGTGTGAGTGAGAGAGAGAGGGAATGTGGATGTGTCTGAGAGAGAGGCGGAATTTGTGTGCATGAGAGAGAGAAAGGGACTGTGTGTGTGTGAGAGAGAGAGAGCGAGTGTATGTGTGTGAGAGAAAGAGGGAATGTGTGTGTTTCAGTGAAGGAGTGTGTGTGTGAGAGAGAGAGAGGGAATCTGTTAGAAAGAGAAGGAATGTGTGTGTGTGAGAGACAGGGAATATGTGTGTGTGAGAGAACGAGGGAGTGTGTGTGTGAGAGAGAGAGAGGGAATCTGTGAGAGCAAGGGGAACTGTGAGAGAGACAGAGAGATGTGAGAGTGTATGTCTGAGAGAGAGAGAGAGAGAGAGGGAATGTCTGTGTGTGTGTGCGAGAGAGAGAGGAAATGTGTGTGTATGAGAGACAGAGGGAATGTGTGTGTGAGGAAGATAGGGAGTATGTGTGTGAGACAGAGAGGGAGTGTGTGTGTTTCAGAGAGGGAATTTGTGTGTGTGAGAGAGAGAGAGAATGTGTGTGTGTGTGTGTGGACAGAGTGTGTGTGTGTATGTGAGAGAGAGAGGGAGTGTGTGTCTGTGAGAGAGAGAGGGAATGTGTGTGTGTGAGAGAGAGAGAGAGGGGAATGTCTGTGTGAGAGAGAGGGAATGTGTGTGCTAGAGAGACAGTGAGTTTATGTGTGAGAGAGAGAGAGAGGGAATGTGTGTGTGAGAGAGACAGAGGGAATGTGTGTGTGAGAGAGAGAGCGGGAAGCTGTGTGTGTGAGAGAGAGAGCGGGAAGCTGTGTGTGTGAGAGAGAGAGAGGGAAAGTGTGTGTGTGTGTCTGACAGAGAAAGAAGAAATGTGTGTGTTTGTGTGAAAAATGAAAGGGAATGTGTGTGTGAGTGAGACAGAAGGAATGTGTGTGTGTGAGTGAGAGAGAGCAGCAGTGTGTGTGTGTGAGAGAGAGAGAGAGGGAATGTGTGTGTGAGAGAAAGAGGGAATGTGTCAGTGAGAGAGAGAGGGAATGTGTGTCTGAGGGAGACAGGGAGTGTGTGTGAGAGAGAGAGGGAATGTCTGCGTCTGAGAGAGAGAGAGAGAATGTGTGTGTGTGAGATAGAGGGCGTTTATATGTGAGAGAGAGAGAGGGAATGTGTGTGTGTGAGAGAGAGAGAGAGGGGAATGTCTGTGTGAGAGAGAGGGAATGTGTGTGTTAGAGAGACAGTGAGTTTATGTGTGAGAGAGAGAGAGAGGGAATGTGTGTGCGTGTGAGAGAAAGAGAGGGAATGTGTGTGTGAGAGAGAGATAGAGGGAATGTGTGTGTGAGTGAGACAGAGGGAATGTGTGTGTGAGAGAGAGAGCGGGAAGCTGTGTGTGTGAGAGAGAGAGAGGGAAAGTGTGTGTGTGTGACAGAGAAAGAAGGAATGTGTGTGTGTGTGTGAAAAATGAAAAGGAATGTGTGTGTGAGTGAGACAGAGGGGATGCATGTGTCAGAGAGAGAGGGAGAATGTGTGTGTGAGAGAGACAAAAGGAATGTGTGTGTGTGAGTGAGAGAGAGCAGCAGTGTGTGTGTGTGAGAGAGAGAGAGGGAATGTGTGTGTGAGAGAAAGAGGGAATGTGTGAGTGAGAGAGAGAGGGAATGTGTGTGTGAGGGAGACAGGGAGTGTGTGTGAGAGAGAGAGGTGAAATGTGTGTGTGTGAGAGAGAGACGGAATGTCTGCGTCTGAGAGAGAGAGAGAGAGGGAATGTGTGTGTGTGAGATAAAGGGTGTTTAAGTGTGAGAGAGAGAGAGGGAATGTGTGTGTGTGAGAAAGAGAGGGAGTGTGTGTATGAGAGTTAGAGGGACTCTGTGTATGACAGTTAGAGGGACTGTGTGTGTGAGAGAGAGGGAATGTGTGTCAGAGAGCGATAGAGGGAATATGTGTGTGTGAGAGAGAGGGAATGTGTATGTGAGAGAAAAAGGGTATCTGTGTGTCTGTGACAGAGAGAGGGAATGTGGATGTGTGAGAGAGAGAGAGAGGGGGAATATCTGTGTCTGAGAGAGAGAATGTGTGTGAGTGAGAGAGAGAGGGAATGTGGATGTGTCTGAGAGAGAGAGCGAGTGTATGTGTGTGAGAGAAAGAGGGAATGTGTGTGTTTGAGTGAAGGAGTGTTTGTGTGTGAGAGAGAGGGAATGCGTGTGTGTGTGTGAGAGAGAGAGAGAGGGAATGTGTGTATGAGAGAGAGGGGGAATGTGTGTGTGAGAGAAACAGGCAGTTTGTTTGTGTGACAGAGAGGGAGAGTGTGTGTCTGTGAGAGAGAGAGAAAGGGAATGTGTGTGTGAGAGAGAGATAGAGGGAATGTGTGTGTGAGTGAGACAGAGGGGATGCATGTGTCAGAGAGCGAGGGGTAATGAGTGTGTGAGAGAGACAGAAGGAATGTGTGTGTGAGCGAGAGAGCAGCAGTCTGTGTGTGAGAGAGAGAGAGAGAGAGAGAGAGAATGTGTGTGTGAGAGAGAGAGGGAATGTGTGTGTGAGAGAGAGAGGGAATGTGTGTGTGAGAGAGATAGGGAGTGTGTGTGAGAGAGAGAGGTGAAATGTGTGTGTGTGAGAGAGAGAGAGGGAATGTCTGCATCTGAGAGAGAGAGGGAATGTGTGTGTGAGAGAGAGGGCATTTAAGTGTGAGAGAGAGAGAGAGAAGGAATGTGTGTGTGTGAGAAAGAGAGGGAGTGTTTGTATGAGAGTTAGAGGGACTGTGTGTGTGAGAGAGAGAGGGAATGTGTGTGAGAGAGCGATAGAGGGAATATGTGTGTGTGTGTGTGTGTGTGTGTGTGTGTGTGTGTGAGAGAGAGAGGGAATGTGTATGTGAGAGAAAAAGGGTATCTGTGTGTCTGTGACAGAGAGAGGGAATGTGGATGTGTCTGAGAGAGAGATGGAATGTGTGTGTGTGAGAGAGAGAGAGAGGGGAAATGTGTGTGAGAGACAGGGAATGTGTGTGTTAGAGTGACAGTGAGTTTATGTGTGTGTGAGAGAGAGAGAGGGGATGTGTGTGTGTGAGAAAGAGAAGGAGTGTGTGTATGAGAGTTAGAGGGAGTGTGTGTGTGAGAGAGAGAGGGAATGTGTGTGAGAGAGCGATAGAGGGAATATGTGTGTGTGTGTGTGTGTGTGTGTGAGAGAGAGGGAATGTGTATGTGAGAGAAAAAGGGTATCTGTGTGTCTGTGATACAGAGAGGGAATGTGGATGTGTCTGAGAGAGAGGGAATATGTGTGTGTGACAGAGAGAGAGAGAGGGGGAATGTGTGTGTTGGAGAGAGGAAATATGTGTGTTAGAGAGACAGTGAGTTTATGTGTGTGTGAGAGAGAGAGAGGGAATGTGTGTGTGTGTGAAAACTGATAGGGAATGTGTGTGTGAGTGAGACAGAGGGGATGTGTGTGTCAGAGAGAGAGGGGGAATGTGTGTGTGAGAGAGACAGAAGGAATGAGTGTGTGTGAGCGAGAGAGAGCAGCAGTGTATGTGTGAGAGAGAGAGAGAGAGGAAATGTGTGTGTGAGAGAGAGAGGGAATCTGTGTGTGAGAGAGAGAGGGAATGTGTGTGTGAGAGAGAGATAGAGGGAATATGTGTGTGTGAGAGAGAGGGAATGTGTATGTGAGAGAAAAAGGGTATCTGTGTGTCTGTGACAGAGAGAGGGAATGTGGATGTGTGAGAGAGAGAGAGAGGGGGAATATCTGTGTCTGAGAGAGAGAGGGAATGTGTGTGAGTGAGAGAGAGAGGGAATGTGGATGTGTCTGAGAGAGAGGGGGAATTTGTGTGCGTGAGAGAGAGAGAGGGACTGTGTGTGTGTGAGAGAGAGAGAGCAAGTGTATGTGTGTGAGAGAAAGAGGGAATGTGTGTGTGTGAGAAAGAGAGGGAGTGTGTGTATGAGAGTTGGAGGGACTCTGTGTGCATGAGAGTTAGAGGGACTGTGTGTGTGAGAGAGAGAGAGAATGTGTGTGAGAGAGCGATAGAGGGAATATGTGTGTGTGAGAGAGAGGGAATGTGTGTGTGTAACAGAGAGAGAGAGAGGGAATGTGCGTGTGTGAGAGAGGGAATGTTTGTGTGAGAGAGAGAGGGAACGTGTGTGTGTGAGAGAGAGGGAATGTGTGTGTAAGAGAAAGAGGGCATCTGTGTGTCTGTGACAGAGAGAGGGAATGTGTGTGTGTGAGAGAGAGAGAGGAAATGTGTGTGTGAGTGAGAGAGAGTTAATGTGTACGTGAGAGAGAGATAGAGGGAATGTATGTGCGAGTGAGAGAGAGGGAATGCGTGTGTGAGAGAGACAGGGGGAATGTGTGTGTGAGAGAGACAGAGGGAATGTGTGTGTGAGAGAGAGAGCGGGAAGCTGTGTGTGTGAGAGAGAGAGCGGGAAGCTGTGTGTGTGAGAGAGAGAGAGGGAAAGTGTGTGTGTGTGTCTGACAGAGAAAGAAGGAATGTGTGTGTTTGTGTGAAAAATGAAAGGGAATGTGTGTGTGAGTGAGACAGAAGGAATGTGTGTGTGTGAGTGAGAGAGAGCAGCAGTGTGTGTGTGTGAGAGAGAGAGAGAGGGAATGTGTGTGTGAGAGAAAGAGGGAATGTGTGAGTGAGAGAGAGAGGGAATGTGTGTCTGAGGGAGACAGGGAGTGTGTGTGAGAGAGAGAGGGAATGTCTGCGTCTGAGAGAGAGAGAGAGAATGTGTGTGTGTGAGATAGAGGGCGTTTATATGTGAGAGAGAGAGAGGGAATGTGTGTGTGTGAGAGAGAGAGAGAGGGGAATGTCTGTGTGAGAAAGAGGGAATGTGTGTGTTAGAGAGACAGTGAGTTTATGTGTGAGAGAGAGAGAGAGGGAATGTGTGTGTGTGTGAGAGAAAGAGAGGGAATGTGTGTGTGAGAGAGAGATAGAGGGAATGTGTGTGTGAGTGAGACAGAGGGAATGTGTGTGTGAGAGAGAGAGCGGGAAGCTGTGTGTGTGAGAGAGAGAGAGGGAAAGTGTGTGTGTGTGTGACAGAGAAAGAAGGAATGTGTGTGTGTGTGAAAAATGAAAAGGAATGTGTGTGTGAGTGAGACAGAGGGGATGCATGTGTCAGAGAGAGAGGGAGAATGTGTGTGTGAGAGAGACAAAAGGAATGTGTGTGTGTGAGTGAGAGAGAGCAGCAGTGTGTGTGTGTGAGAGAGAGAGAGGGAATGTGTGTGTGAGAGAAAGAGGGAATGTGTGAGAGAGAGAGAGGGAATGTGTGTGTGAGGGAGACAGGGAGTGTGTGTGAGAGAGAGAGGTGAAATGTGTGTGTGTGAGAGAGAGACGGAATGTCTGCGTCTGAGAGAGAGAGAGAGAGGGAATGTGTGTGTGTGAGATAAAGGGTGTTTAAGTGTGAGAGAGAGAGAGGGAATGTGTGTGTGTGAGAAAGAGAGGGAGTGTGTGTATGAGAGTTAGAGGGACTCTGTGTATGACAGTTAGAGGGACTGTGTGTGTGAGAGAGAGGGAATGTGTGTGAGAGAGCGATAGAGGGAATATGTGTGTGTGAGAGAGAGGGAATGTGTATGTGAGAGAAAAAGGGTATCTGTGTGTCTGTGACAGAGAGAGGGAATGTGGATGTGTGAGAGAGAGAGAGAGAGGGGGAATATCTGTGTCTGAGAGAGAGAATGTGTGTGAGTGAGAGAGAGAGGGAATGTGGATGTGTCTGAGAGAGAGAGCGAGTGTATGTGTGTGAGAGAAAGAGGGAATGTGTGTGTTTGAGTGAAGGAGTGTTTGTGTGTGAGAGAGAGGGAATGCGTGTGTGTGTGTGAGAGAGAGAGAGAGGGAATGTGTGTATGAGAGAGAGGGGGAATGTGTGTGTGAGAGAAACAGGCAGTTTGTTTGTGTGACAGAGAGGCAGAGTGTGTGTCTGTGAGAGAGAGAGAAAGGGAATGTGTGTGTGAGAGAGAGATAGAGGGAATGTGTGTGTGAGTGAGACAGAGGGGATGCGTGTGTCAGAGAGCGAGGGGTAATGAGTGTGTGAGAGAGACAGAAGGAATGTGTGTGTGAGCGAGAGAGCAGCAGTCTGTGTGTGAGAGAGAGAGAGAGAGAGAGAGAGAGAATGTGTGTGTGAGAGAGAGAGGGAATGTGTGTGTGAGAGAGAGAGGGAATGTGTGTGTGAGAGAGATAGGGAGTGTGTGTGAGAGAGAGAGGTGAAATGTGTGTGTGTGAGAGAGAGAGAGGGAATGTCTGCATCTGAGAGAGAGAGGGAATGTGTGTGTGAGAGAGAGGGCATTTAAGTGTGAGAGAGAGAGAGAAGGAATGTGTGTGTGTGAGAAAGAGAGGGAGTGTTTGTATGAGAGTTAGAGGGACTGTGTGTGTGAGAGAGAGAGGGAATGTATGTGAGAGAGCGATAGAGGGAATATGTGTGTGTGTGTGTGTGTGTGTGTGTGAGAGAGAGGGAATGTGTATGTGAGAGAGAGGGAATGTGTATGTGAGAGAAAAAGGGTATCTGTGTGTCTGTGATACAGAGAGGGAATGTGGATGTGTCTGAGAGAGAGGGAATGTGTGTGTTGGAGAGAGGAAATATGTGTGTTAGAGAGACAGTGAGTTTATGTGTGTGAGAGAGAGAGAGGGAACGTGTGTGTGTGTGAAAACTGATAGGGAATGTGTGTGTGAGTGAGACAGAGGGGATGTGTGTGTCAGAGAGAGAGGGGGAATGTGTGTGTGAGAGAGACAGAAGGAATGAGTGTGTGTGAGCGAGAGAGAGCAGCAGTGTATGTGTGAGAGAGAGAGAGAGAGGAAATGTGTGTGTGAGAGAGAGAGGGAATCTGTGTGTGAGAGAGAGAGGGAATGTGTGTGTGAGAGAGAGATAGAGGGAATATGTGTGTGTGAGAGAGAGGGAATGTGTATGTGAGAGAAAAAGGGTATCTGTGTGTCTGTGACAGAGAGAGGGAATGTGGATGTGTGAGAGAGAGAGAGAGAGGGGGAATATCTGTGTCTGAGAGAGAGAGGGAATGTGTGTGAGTGAGAGAGAGAGGGAATGTGGATGTGTCTGAGAGAGAGGGGGAATTTGTGTGCGTGAGAGAGAGAGAGGGACTGTGTGTGTGTGTGAGAGAGAGAGAGCAAGTGTATGTGTGTGAGAGAAAGAGGGAATGTGTGTGTGTGAGAAAGAGAGGGAGTGTGTGTATGAGAGTTGGAGGGACTCTGTGTGCATGAGAGTTAGAGGGACTGTGTGTGTGAGAGAGAGAGGGAATGTGTGTGAGAGAGCGATAGAGGGAATATGTGTGTGTGGGAGAGAGGGAATGTGTGTGTGTGACAGAGAGAGAGAGAGGGAATGTGCGTGTGTGAGAGAGGGAATGTGTGTGTGAGAGAGAGAGGGAACGTGTGTGTGTGAGAGAGAGGGAATGTGTGTGTAAGAGAAAGAGGGCATCTGTGTGTCTGTGACAGAGAGAGGGAATGTGTGTGTGTGAGAGAGAGAGAGGAAATGTGTGTGTGAGTGAGAGAGAGTTAATGTGTATGTGAGAGAGAGATAGAGGGAATGTATGTGCGAGTGAGAGAGAGGGAATGCGTGTGTGAGAGAGACAGGGGGAATGTGTGTGTGTGTGTGAGAGAGAGAGGGAATGTGTGTATGAGAGAGACAGAGGGAATGTCTGTGTGTGAGACAGAGAGAGGGAATGTGTGTATGTTAGAGACTGGGAGTTTGTGTGTGAGAAAGAGGGTGAATCTGTGAGAGAGAAGGAGTGTGTGTGTGACAGAGAGAGGGAATGTGTAAGAGCGAAGGAGTTTGTATGTGAGAGAGAGAGAGAGGGAATGTGTGTGTGTGAGAGACTGGGAGTGTGCGTGTGTGAGAGAGGGTGTGTGTGTGTTACAGAGAGAGGGAATGTGTGAGAGCAAGGGGTACTGTGTGAGAGAGAGAGAGAGAGAGGTGAGAGTGTGTGTGTGTGAGAGAGAGAGAGGGGGGAATGTGTGTGTGTGAGGGAGAGAGGGAGTGTGTCTGTGTGTGTGTGTGTGTGAGAGAGAGAGGGGGAATGTGTGTGTGAGAGAGAGAGGAAATGTGTGTGTGTGAGAGAGAGAGAGAGGAAATGTGTGTGTGTGTGAGAGAGAGGGAAGGTGTGTGTGAGAGATTGAAAGGGAATGTGTGTGTATGAGACAGAGAGAGTTTATGTGTGAGAGAGAGATAGAGGGAATGTGTGTGTGTGAGTGAGACAGAGGGAATGCATGTGTGAGAGAGAGGGTGAATGTGTGTGTGAGAGAAACAGGCAGTTTGTGTGTGTGACAGAGAGGGAGAGTGTGTGTCTGTGAGAGAGAGAGAGAGGGAATGTGGGTGTGTGTGTGAGAGAGAGGGAATATGTGTGTGTGAGAGAGAGAGAGAATGTGTGTATGTGAGTTAGAGGGACTGTGTGTGTGAGAGAGAGAGGGAATGTGTGTGTGAGTGAGAGAGAGTTAAAGTGTGTGTGAGAGAGAGATAGAGGAAATGTGTGTGTGAGTGAGAGAGAGGGAATGCATGTGTGAGAGAGAGGGAATGCGTGTGTGAGAGAGAGAGGGGGAATGTGTGTGTGAGAGAGACAGAGGGAATGTGTGTGTGTGTGAGAGAGAGAGAGGGAATGTGCGTATGAGAGACAGAGGGAATGTCTGTGTGAGAGAGCGAGAGGGAATGTGTGTATGAGAGAGAGAGGGAATGTGTGTGTGAGAGAGAGAGGGAATGTGTGTTTGAGAGAGAGGGAATGTGTATGTGAGGGAGATAGGGAATGTGTGTGAGAGAGAGGTGAAATGTGTGTGTGAGAGAGAGAGGGAATGTGTGCGTGTGAGAGAGAGAGGAAATATGTGTCTGTGAGGGAGAGAGAGGGAGTGTGTGTGTGTATGTGTGTGTGTGTGTGTGTTAGAGAGAGAGGGAATGTGTGTGTGTGAGAGAGAGAGGGAATGTGTGAGACAGTGGGGGCTGTGTGTGTGAGAGAGAGACAGAGCGAATGTCTGTGTGTGAGAGAGAGGGAATGTGTGTGAGTGAGAGAGAGAGAGGGAATGTGTGTGTGAGAGAGAGATAGAGGGAATGTGTGTGTGAGTGAGACAGAGGGGATGCATGTGTCAGAGAGAGAGGGGTAATGCGTGTGTGAGAGAGACAGAATGAATGTGTGTGTGTGAGCGAGAGAGAGCAGCAGTGTGTCTGTGAGAGAGAGAGAGAGAATGTGTGTGTGAGAGAGAGAGAGGGAATGTGTGTGTGTGAAAAATGAGAGGGAATGTGTGTGTGAGTGAGACAGAGGGGATGCGTGTGTCAGAGAGAGAGGGGGAATGTGTGTGTGGGAGAGACAGAAGGAATGTGTGTGTGTGAGCGAGAGAGAGCAGCAGTGTGTGTGTGAGAGAGAGAGAGAGAGAGAGAGAGAGAGGGAATGTGTGTGTGAGAGAGAGAGGGAATGTGTGTGTGAGAGAGAGAGGAAATGTGTGTGTGAGGGAGATAGGGAGTTTGTGTGAGAGAGAGAGCTGAAATGTGTGTGTGTGAGAGAGAGAGGGAATGCCTGTGTCTGAGAGAAAGAGAGAGGGAATGTGTGTGTGTGAGAGAGAGAGAGGGAATGTGTGTGTGTGAGAGAGAGGGCGTTTAAGTGTGAGAGAGAGAGAGGGAATGTGTGTGTGTGAGAAAGAGAGGGAGTGTGTGTATGACAGTTAGAGGGACTCTGTGTGTATGAGAGTTAGAGGGACTGTGTGTGTGTGAGAGAGAGAGGGAATGTGTATGTGAGAGAAAAATGGTCTCTGTGTGTCTGTGACAGAGAGAGGGAATGTGGATGTGTCTGAGAGAGAGAGGGAATGTGTGTGTTTGTGAGAGAGAGAGAGGGAATGTGTGTGTGAGAGAGAGGGGGAATGTGTGTGTCAGAGAAACAGGCAGTTTGTGTGTGTGACAGAGAGGGAGAGTCTGTGTCTGTGAGAGAGAGAGAGAGGGAATGTGTGTGTGTGAGAGAGAGAGAGAGGGAATATGTGTGCGTTTGCAAGAGGAAGTGTGTGTATGAGAGAGAGAGTGAATCTGTGAGAGAGAGAGGGAATATGTGTGTGTGTGTGAGAGAGAGGGAATATGTGTGTGTGAGAGAGAGAGAGGGAATGTGTGTATGTGAGTTAGAGGGACTGTGTGTGTGAGAGAGAGAGGGAATGTGTGTGTGAGTGAGAGAGAGTTAACATGTGTGTGAGAGAGAGATAGAGGGAATGTGTGTGTGAGTGAGAGATAGGGAATGCGTGTATGAGAGAGAGAGGGGGAATGTGTGTGTGAGAGAGACAGAGGGAATGTTTGTGTGTGTGAGAGAGAAGGGGAATGTGTGTGTGAGAGAAACAGGCAGCTTGTGTGAGTGACAGAGCGGGAGAGTGTGTGTCTATGAGAGAGAGATAGAGGGAATGTGTGTGTGTGTGTGTGACAGAGAGAGAGGGAATATGTGTGTGTTTGCAAGAGGAAGTGTGTGTATGAGAGAGAGAGGGAATGTGGGTGTGTGTGTGTGAGAGAGAGGGAATATGTGTGTGTGAGAGAGAGAGGGAATGTGTGTATGTGAGTTAGAGGGACTGTGTGTGAGAGAGAGAGGGAATGTGTGTGTGTGTGAGAGAGAGGGAGTGGGTGTGTGAGAGAGACAGAGGGAATGTGTGTGTGTTAGACAGAGGAAGTGTGTGTATGAGAGAGAGAGGGAATCTGTAAGAGAGAGAGGGAATGTGGGTGAGTGTGTGTGAGAGAGAGGGAATGTGTGTGTGTGCGCGTGTGAGAGAGATAGAGGGAATGTGTGTGTGTGTGAGAGAGAGAGAGGGAATGTGTGTATGAGAGAGAGAGGGAATGTGTGTGTGTGCGCGTGTGAGAGAGATAGAGGGAATGTGTGTGTCTGTGAGAGAGAGAGAGGGAATGTGTGTGTGTGTGTGTGAGTGAGAGAGAAAGAGGGAATGTGTGTCTGAGAGAGAGAGAGAGAGAATGTGTGTGTGAGAGAGAGAGGGAATGTGTGTGTGAGAGAGAGAGGGAATGTGTGTGTGAGGGAGATAGGGAGTGTGTGTGAGAGAGAGGTGAAATGTGTGTGTGTGAGAGAGAGAGGGAATGTCTGCATCTGAGAGAGAGAGGGAATGTGTGTGTGAGAGAGAGGGCGTTTAAGTGTGAGAGAGAGAGAGAGAAGGAATGTGTGTGTGTGAGAAAGAGAGGGAGTGTGTGTATGAGAGTTAGAGGGACTGTGTGTGTGAGAGAGAAAGGGAATGTGTGTGAGAGAGCGATCGAGGGAATATGTGTGTGTGTGTGTGTGTGTGTGTGTGTGTGTGAGAGAGAGGGAATGTGTATGTGAGAGAAAAAGGGTATCTGTGTGTCTGTGACAGAGAGAGGGAATGTGGATGTGTCTGAGAGAGAGATGGAATGTGTGTGTGTGAGAGAGAGAGAGAGGGGAAATGTGTGTGAGAGAGAGGGAATGTGTGTGTTAGAGAGACAGTGAGTTTATGTGTGTGTGAGAGAGAGAGGGAATGTGTGTGTGTGAGAAAGAGGGTGAATCTGTGAGAGAGAAGGAGTGTGTGTTTGAAAGAGAGAGGGAATGTGTGAGAGAGATGGAGTGTGTATGTGAGAGAAAAAGGGAATGTGTGTGTGTGAGACAGAGAGTTTATGTGTGAGAGAGAGGGAATATGTGTGTGTGTGAGAGAGAGAGAGAGGGAGTGGGTGTGTGAGAGAGATAGAGGGAATGTGTGTGTGAGAGAGAGAGGGAATGTGCGTATGTGAGTTAGAGGGACTGTGTGTGTGTGAGAGAGAGAGGGAATGTGTGTGTGTGAGAGAGAGAGGGAATGTGTGTCTGAGAGAAAGAGGGTATCTGTGTGTCTGTGACAGAGAGAGGGAATGTTTGTGTGTGTGAGAGAGAGAGAGGGAATGTGTGTGTGAGAGAAACAGGCAGCTTGTGTGAGTGACAGAGAGGGAGAGTGTGTGTCTGTGAGAGAGAGATAGAGGGAATGTGTGTGTGTGTGTGTGAGAGAGAGAGAGGGAATATGTGTATGTTTGCAAGAGGAAGTGTGTGTATGAGAGAGAGAGTGAATGTGGGTGTGTGTGTGTGAGAGAGAGAGGGAATATGTGTGTGTGAGAGAGAGAGAGAATGTGTGTATGTGAGTTAGAGGGACTGTGTGTGAGAGAGAGAGGGAATGTGTGTGTGTGTGAGAGAGAGGGAAGGTGTGTGTGAGAGATAGAAAGGGAATGTGTGTGTGTGAGACAGAGGGAGTTTATGTGTGAGAGAGAGAGAGAGGGAGTGGGTGTGTGAGAGAGACAGAGGGAATGTGTGTGTGTGAGAGAGAGGTAATGTGTGTGTGAGAGAAACAGGCAGTTTGTGTGTGTGACAGAGAGGGAGAGTGTGTGTCTGTGAGTGAGAGAGAGAGGGAATGTGTGTGTGTGTCTGTGAGTGAGAGAGAGAGAGGGAATGTGTGTGAGAGAGAGATAGAGGGAATGTGTGTGTGAGTGAGACAGGGGGGATGCGTGTGTCAGAGAGAGAGGGGTAATGTGTGTGTGAGAGAGACAGAAGGAATGTGTGTGTGTGAGCGAGAGAGAGCAGCAGTCTGTGTGTGAGAGAGAGAGAGAGAGAGAATGTGTGTGTGAGAGAGAGAGGGAATGTGTGTGTGAGAGAGAGAGGGAATGTGTGTGTGAGGGAGATAGGGAGTGTGTGTGAGAGAGAGGTGAAATGTGTGTGTGTGAGAGAGAGAGAGGGAATGTCTGCATCTGAGAGAGAGAGGGAATGTGTGTGTGAGAGAGAGGGCATTTAAGTGTGAGAGAGAGAGAGAAGGAATGTGTGTGTGTGAGAAAGAGAGGGAGTGTGTGTATGAGAGTTAGAGGGACTGTGTGTGTGAGAGAGAGAGGGAATGTGTGTGAGAGAGCGATCGAGGGAATGTGTGTGTGTGTGAGAGAGAGAGGGAATGTGTATGTGAGAGAAAAAGGGTATCTGTGTGTCTGTGACAGAGAGAGGGAATGTGGATGTGTCTGAGAGAGAGAGGGAATGTGTGTGTGTGAGATAGAGGGCGTTTACATGTGAGAGAGAGAGAAGGAATGTGTGTGTGTGAGAAAGAGAGGGAGTGTGTGTATGAGAGTTGGAGGGACTCCGTGTGTATGAGAGTTAGAGGGACTGTGTGTGTGAGAGAGAGGGAATGTGTATGTGAGAGAAAAAGGGTATCTGTGTGTCTGTGACAGAGAGAGGGAATGTGGATGTGTGAGAGAGAGAGAGAGGGGGAATATCTGTGTCTGAGAGAGAGAGGGAATATGTGTGTGTGAGAGAGAGAGAGAATGTGTGTATGTGAGTTAGAGGGACTGTGTGTGAGAGAGAGAGGGAATGTGTGTGTGTGTGAGAGAGAGGGAAGGTGTGTGTGAGAGATAGAAAGGGAATGTGTGTGTGTGAGACAGAGGGAGTTTATGTGTGAGAGAGAGAGAGAGGGAGTGGGTGTGTGAGAGAGACAGAGGGAATGTGTGTGTGTGAGAGAGAGGTAATGTGTGTGTGAGAGAAACAGGCAGTTTGTGTGTGTGACAGAGAGGGAGAGTGTGTGTCTGTGAGTGAGAGAGAGAGGGAATGTGTGTGTGTGTCTGTGAGTGAGAGAGAGAGAGGGAATGTGTGTGAGAGAGAGATAGAGGGAATGTGTGTGTGAGTGAGACAGGGGGGATGCGTGTGTCAGAGAGAGAGGGGTAATGTGTGTGTGAGAGAGACAGAAGGAATGTGTGTGTGTGAGCGAGAGAGAGCAGCAGTCTGTGTGTGAGAGAGAGAGAGAGAGAGAATGTGTGTGTGAGAGAGAGAGGGAATGTGTGTGTGAGAGAGAGAGGGAATGTGTGTGTGAGGGAGATAGGGAGTGTGTGTGAGAGAGAGGTGAAATGTGTGTGTGTGAGAGAGAGAGAGGGAATGTCTGCATCTGAGAGAGAGAGGGAATGTGTGTGTGAGAGAGAGGGCATTTAAGTGTGAGAGAGAGAGAGAAGGAATGTGTGTGTGTGAGAAAGAGAGGGAGTGTGTGTATGAGAGTTAGAGGGACTGTGTGTGTGAGAGAGAGAGGGAATGTGTGTGAGAGAGCGATCGAGGGAATGTGTGTGTGTGTGAGAGAGAGAGGGAATGTGTATGTGAGAGAAAAAGGGTATCTGTGTGTCTGTGACAGAGAGAGGGAATGTGGATGTGTCTGAGAGAGAGAGGGAATGTGTGTGTGTGAGATAGAGGGCGTTTACATGTGAGAGAGAGAGAAGGAATGTGTGTGTGTGAGAAAGAGAGGGAGTGTGTGTATGAGAGTTGGAGGGACTCCGTGTGTATGAGAGTTAGAGGGACTGTGTGTGTGAGAGAGAGGGAATGTGTATGTGAGAGAAAAAGGGTATCTGTGTGTCTGTGACAGAGAGAGGGAATGTGGATGTGTGAGAGAGAGAGAGAGGGGGAATATCTGTGTCTGAGAGAGAGAGGGAATGTGTGTGAGTGAGAGAGAGAGGGAATGTGGATGTGTCTGAGAGAGAGGGAATTTGTGTGCGTGAGAGAGAGAGAGGGACTGTGTGTGTGTGTGAGAGAGAGAGAGCAAGTGTATGTGTGTGAGAGAAAGAGGGAATGTGTGTGTGTGAGAAAGAGAGGGAGTGTGTGTATGAGAGTTGGAGGGACTCTGTGTGTATGAGAGTTAGAGGGACTGTGTGTGTGAGAGAGAGAGGGAATGTGTGTGAGAGAGCGATAGAGGGAATATGTGTGTGTGAGAGAGAGGGAATGTGTGTGTGTGACAGAGAGAGAGAGAGGGAATGTGTGTGTGTGTGAGAGAGGGAATGTGTGTGTGAGACAGAGATGGAACGTGTGTGTGTGAGAGAGAGGGAATGAGTGTGTAAGAGAAAGAGGGCATCTGTGTGTCTGTGACAGAGAGAGGGAATGTGTGTGTGTGAGAGAGAGAGAGGAAATGTGTGTGTGAGTGAGAGAGAGTTAATGTGTGTGTGAGAGAGAGATAGAGGGAATGTATGTGCGAGTGAGAGAGAGAGAGGGAATGTGTGTATGAGAGAGACAGAGGGAATGTCTGTGTGTGAGAGAGAGAGAGGGAATGTGTGTATGAGAGAGAGAGGGAATGTGTGTGTGAGAGAGAGAGAGGGAATGTGTGTATGTTAGAGACTGGGAGTTTGTGTGTGAGAAAGAGGGTGAATCTGTGAGAGAGAAGGAGTGTGTGTGTGAGAGAGTGAGGGAATATGTGAGAGAGAAGGAGTTTGTATGTGAGAGAGAGAGAGAGGGAATGTGTGTGTGTGAGAGACTGGGAGTGTGCGTGTGTGAGAGAGGGTGTGTGTGTGTTACAGAGAGAGGGAATGTGTGAGAGCAAGGGGTACTGTAAGAGAGAGAGAGAGAGGTGAGAGTGTGTGTGTGTGTGAGAGAGAGAGAGGGGGGAATGTGTGTGTGTGAGGGAGAGAGGGAGTGTGTCTGTGTGTGTGTGTGTGAGAGAGAGAGGGGGAATGTGTGTGTGACAGAGAGAGGAAATGTGTGTGTGTGAGAGAGAGAGAGAGGAAATGTGTGTGTGTGTGAGAGAGAGGGAAGGTGTGTGTGAGAGATAGAAAGGGAATGTGTGTGTATGAGACAGAGAGAGTTTATGTGTGAGAGAGAGATAGAGGGAATGTGTGTGTGAGTGAGACAGAGGGAATGCGTGTGTGAGAGAGAGGGTGAATGTGTGTGTGAGAGAAACAGGCAGTTTGTGTGTGTGACAGAGAGGGAGAGTGTGTGTCTGTGAGAGAGAGAGAGAGGGAATGTGGGTGTGTGTGTGAGAGAGAGGGAATATGTGTGTGTGAGAGAGAGAGGGAATGTGTGTATGTGAGTTAGAAGGACTGTGTGTGTGAGAGAGAGAGGGAATGTGGGTGTGTGTGTGAGAGAGAGGGAATGTGTGTGTGAGTGAGAGAGAGTTAAAGTGTGTGTGAGAGAGAGATAGAGGAAATGTGTGTGTGAGTGAGAGAGAGGGAATGCATGTGTGAGAGAGAGGGAATGCGTGTGTGAGAGAGAGAGGGGGAATGTGTGTGTGAGAGAGACAGAGGGAATGTGTGTGTGTGTGAGAGAGAGAGAAGGAATGTGCGTATGAGAGACAGAGGGATTGTCTGTGTGAGAGAGCGAGAGGGAATGTGTGTATGAGAGAGAGAGGGAATGTGTGTGTGAGAGAGAGAGGGAATGTGTGTTTGAGAGAGAGGGAATGTGTATGTGAGGGAGATAGGGAATGTGTGTGAGAGAGAGGTGAAATGTGTGTGTGAGAGAGAGAGGGAATGTGTGCGTGTGAGAGAGAGAGGAAATATGTGTCTGTGAGGGAGAGAGAGGGAGTGTGTGTGTGTGAGAGACTGGGAGTGTGCGTGTGTGAGAGATGGTGTGTGTGTGTTACAGAGAGAGGGAATGTGTGTGAGCAAGGGGTACTGTGAGAGAGAGAGAGAGAGAGAGAGAGATGAGTGTGTGTGTGTGAGAGAGAGAGAGAGCGGGGAATGTGTGTGTGTGAGGGAGAGAGGGAATGTGTGTGTGTCAGAGAGAGAGGAAATGTGTGTGTGTGTGAGAGAGAGGGAATGTGTGTGTGTGAGAGAGACAGAGAGAGGGAGTGGGTGTGTGAGAGAGACAGAGGGAATGTGTGTGTGAGAGAGAGAGAGGGAATGTGTGTATGTGAGTTAGAGGGACTGTGTGTGTGTGAGAGAGAGAGAGAGGGAATGTGTGTGTGTGTGAGAGAGGGAATTTGTGTGTGAGAGAGAGAGGGCATCTGTGTGTCTGTGACAGAGAGATGGAATGTGTGTGTGTGAGAGAGAGAGAGGAAATGTGTGTGTGAGAGAGACAGAGGGAATGTCTGTGTGAGAGAGAGAGAGGGAATGTGTGTATGAGAGAGACAGAGGGAATGTCTGTGTGTGAGAGAGAGAGAGTTAATGTGTGTGTGTTAGAGACTGGGAGTTTGTGTGTGAGAAAGAGGGTGAATCTGTGAGAGAGAAGGAGTGTGTGTGTGAAAGAGAGAGGGAATGTGTGAGAGAGAAGGAGTGTGTATGTGAGAGAGAGAGGGAATGTGTGTGTGTGAGAGACTGGGAGTGTGCGTGTGTGAGAGACGGTGTGTGTGTGTTACAGAGAGAGGGAATGTGAGAGAGCATGGGGTACTCTGAGAGAGAGAGAGAGAGAGAGAGACAGAGGTGAGAGTGTGTGTGTGAGGGAGAGAGGGAATGTGTGTGTGTGAGGGAGAGAGGGAGTGTGTGTGTGTGTGTCTGTGTGTGAGAGAGAGAGGGGGAATGTGTGTGTGTGAGAGAGAGAGGGAATGTGTGTGTGTGAGAGAGAGAGAGAGGAAATGTGTGTTTGTGTGAGAGAGATGGAAGGTGTGTGTGAGAGATAGAAAGGGAATGTGTGTGTGTGAGACAGAGAGTTTCTGTGTGAGAGAGAGGGAATATGTGTGTGTGTGAGAGAGAGAGAGAGGGAGTGGGTGTGTGAGAGAGACAGAGGGAATGTGTGTGTGAGAGAGAGAGGGAATGTGCGTATGTGAGTTAGAGGGACTGTGTGTGTGTGAGAGAGAGAGGGAATGTGTGTGTGTGAGAGAGAGAAGGAATGTGTGTCTGAGAGAAAGACGGTATCTGTGTGTCTGTGACAGAGAGAGGGAATGTTTGTGTGTGAGAGAGAGAGAGAGGGAATGTGTGTGTGAGAGAGAAGGGGAATGTGTGTGTGAGAGAAATAGGCAGCTTGTGTGAGTGACAGAGAGGGAGAGTGTGTGTCTGTGAGAGAGAGATAGAGGGAATGTGTGTGTGTGTGTGTGAGAGAGAGAGAGGGAATATGTGTGTGTTTGCAAGAGGAAGTGTGTGTATGAGAGAGAGAGGGAATGTGGGTGTGTGTGTGTGAGAGAGAGGGAATATGTGTGTGTGAGAGAGAGAGGGAATGTGTGTATGTGAGTTAGAGGGACTGTGTGTGAGAGAGAGAGGGAATGTGTGTGTGTGTGAGAAAGAGAGGGAATGTGTGTCTGAGAGAAAGAGGGTATCTGTGTGTCTGTGACAGAGAGAGGGAATGTTTGTGTGTGAGAGAGAGAGAGAGGGAATGTGTGTGTGAGAGAGAAGGGGAATGTGTGTGTGAGAGAAACAGGCAGCTTGTGTGAGTGACAGAGAGGGAGAGTGTGTGTCTGTGAGAGAGAGATAGAGGGAATGTGTGTGTGTGTGTGTGAGAGAGAGAGAGGGAATATGTGTGTGTTTGCAAGAGGAAGTGTGTGTATGAGAGAGAGAGGGAATGTGGGTGTGTGTGTGTGAGAGAGAGGGAATATGTGTGTGTGAGAGAGAGAGGGAATGTGTGTATGTGAGTTAGAGGGACTGTGTGTGAGAGAGATAGGGAATGTGTGTGTGTGTGAGAGAGAGGGAAGGTGTGTGTGAGAGATAGAAAGGGAATGTGTGTGTGTTAGACAGAGAGAGTTTATGTGTGAGAGAGAGAGAGGGAGTGGGTGTGTGAGAGAGACAGAGGGAATGTGTGTGTGTTTGCAAGAAGAAGTGTGTGTATGAGAGAGAGAGGGAATCTGTGAGAGAGAGAGGGAATGTGGGTGAGTGTGTGTGAGAGAGAGGGAATGTGTGTGTGTGTGTGTGAGAGAGATAGAGGGAATGTGTGTGTGTGTGAGAGAGAGAGAGGGAATGTGTGTATGAGAGAGAGGGGGAATGTGTGTGTGAGAGAAACAGGCAGTTTGTGTGTGTGACAGAGAGGGAGAGTGTGTGTCTGTGAGAGAGAGAGAGGGAATGTGTGTGAGAGAGCGATAGAGGGAATATGTGTGTGTGTGTGTGTGTGAGAGAGAGAGGGAATGTGTATGTGAGAGAAAAAGGGTATCTGTGTGTCTGTGATACAGAGAGGGAATGTGTCTGTGTGAGAGAGAGAGAGAGGGGGAATGTGTGTGTTAGAGAGAGGAAATATGTGTGTTAGAGAGACAGTGAGTTTATGTGTGTGAGAGAGAGCAGGAATGTGTGTGTGTGTGTGAAAACTGATAGGGAATGTGTGTGTGAGTGAGACAGAGGGGATGCGTGTGTCAGAGAGAGAGGGGGAATGTGTGTGTGAGAGAGACAGAAGGAATGTGTGTGTGTGAGCGAGAGAGAGCAGCAGTGTATGTGTGAGAGAGAGAGAGAGAGAGAGAGGAAATGTGTGTGTGAGAGAGAGAGGGAATCTGTGTGTGAGAGAATGAGGAAATGTGTGTGTGAGGGAGATAGGGAGTGTGTGTGAGAGAGAGAGGTGAAATGTGTGTCTGTGAGAGAGAGAGGGAATGCCTGTGTCTGAGAGAGAGAGAGAGGGAATGTGCGTGTGTGAGAGAGAGAGAGGAAATGTGTGTATGTGAGAGAGAGGGCGTTTAAGTGTGAGAGAGAGAGAGAAGGAATGTGTGTGTGTGAGAAAGAGAGGGAGTGTGTGTATGAGAGTTAGAGGGACTCTGTATATGAGAGTTAGAGGGACTGTATGTGTGAGAGAGAGAGGGAATGTGTGTGAGAGAGCGATAGAGGGAATATGTATGTGTGTGTGAGAGAGAGAGGGAATGTGTATGTGAGAGAAAAAAGGGTATCTGTGTGTCTGTGACAGAGAGAGGGAATGTGGATGTGTCTGAGAGAGAGAGGGAATGTGTGTGTGTGAGAGAGAGAGAGAGAGAGGGGAATGTGTGTGTGAGAGAGAGGGAATGTGTGTATTAGAGAGACAGTGAGTTTATGTGTGTGAGAGAGAGAGAGGGAATGTGTGTGTGTGAGAGAGAGAGAGGGAATGTGTGTGTGAGAGAGAGATAGAGGGAATGTGTGTGTGAGTGAGACAGAGGGAATGTGTGTGTGAGAGAGAGAGCGGGAAGCTGTGTGTGTGAGAGAGAGAGAGGGAAAGTGTGTGTGTGTCTGACAGAGAAAGAAGGAATGTGTGTGTTTGTGTGAAAACTGAAAGGGAATGTGTGTGTGAGTGAGACAGAGGGGATGCATGTGTCAGAGAGAGAGGGGGAATGTGTGTGTGAAAGAGACAGAAGGAATGTGTGTGTGTGAGCGAGAGAGAGCAGCAGTGTGTGTGTGAGAGAGAGAGAGAGGGAATGTGTGTGTGAGAAAAAGAGGGAATGTGTGAGTGAGAGAGAGAGGGAATGTGTGTCTGAGGGAGACAGGGAGTGTGTGTGAGAGAGAGAGAGAATGTCTGCGTCTGAGAGAGAGAGAGAGAATGTGTGTGTGTGAGATAGAGGGCGTTTACATGTGAGAGAGAGAGAGGGAATGTGTGTGTGTGAGAAAGAGAGGGAGTGTGTGTATGAGAGTTGGAGGGACTCTGTGTGTATGAGAGTTAGAGGGACTGTGTGTGTGAGAGAGAGAGGGAATGTGTGTGAGAGAGCGATAGAGGGAATATGTGTGTGTGAGAGAGAGGGAATGTGTATGTTAGAGAAAAAGGGTATCTGTGTGTCTGTGACAGAGAGAGGGAATGTGGATGTGTGAGAGAGAGAGAGAGGGGGAATATCTGTGTCTGAGAGAGAGAGGGAATGTGTGTGAGTGAGAGAGAGAGGGAATGTGGATGTGTCTGAGAGAGAGGGGGAATTTGTGTGTGTGAGAGAGAGAGAGGGAATGTGTGTGTGTGTGAGAGAGAGAGAGCGAGTGTATGTGTGTGAGAGAAAGAGGTAATGTGTGTGTGTGTGAGAGGGATGGAAGGTGTGTGTGGGAGATAGAAAGGGAATGTGTGTGTGTGAGAGAGAGAGAGAGAGGGAATGTGTGTGTGTGTGAGAAAGGGAATGTGTGTGTGAGAGAGAGAGGGAACGTGTGTGTGTGAGAGAGAGGGAATGTGTGTGTGAGAGAAAGAGGGCATCTGTGTGTCTGTGACAGAGAGAGGAAATGTGTGTGTGTGAGAGAGAGAGAGGAAATGTGTGTGTGAGAGAGACAGGGAATGTCTGTGTGTGAGAGAGAGAGAGGGAATGTGTGTATGAGAGAGACAGAGGGAATGTCTGTGTGTGAGAGAGAGAGAGGGAATGTGTGTATGAGAGAGAGAGGGAATGTGTGTGTGAGAGAGAGAGAGTTAATGTGTGTGTGTTAGAGACTGGGAGTTTGTGTGTGAGAAAGAGGGTGAATCTGTGAGAGAGAAGGAGAGTGTGTGTGAAAGAGAGAGGGAATGTGTGAGAGAGAAGGAGTGTGTATGTGAGAGAGAGAGGGAATGTGTGTGTGTGAGAGACTGGGAGTGTGCGTGTGTGAGAGAGGGTGTGTGTGTGTTACAGAGAGAGGGAATGTGTGAGAGCATGGGGTACTCTGAGAGAGAGAGAGAGAGACAGAGGTGTGAGTGTGTGTGTGAGGGAGAGAGGGAATGTGTGTGTGAGGGAGAGAGGGAGTGTGTGTGTGTGTGTGTCTGTGTGTGAGAGAGAGAGGGGGAATGTGTGTGTGTGAGAGGCAGAGAGAATGTGTGTGTGTGAGAGAGAGAGAGAGGAAATGTGTGTTTGTGTGAGAGAGATGGAAGGTGTGTGTGAGAGATAGAAAGGGAATGTGTGTGTGTGAGACAGAGAGTTTATGTGTGAGAGAGAGGGAATATGTGTGTGTGTGAGAGAGAGGGAATGTGCGTATGTGAGTTAGAGGGACTGTGTGTGTGTGAGAGAGAGAGGGAATGTGTGTCTGAGAGAAAGAGGGTATCTGTGTGTCTGTGACAGAGAGAGGGAATGTTTGTGTGTGAGAGAGAGAGAGAGGGAATGTGTGTGTGAGAGAGAAGGGGAATGTTTGTGTGAGAGAGAGATATAGAGGGAATGTGTGTGTGAGTGAGACAGAGGGAATGTGTGTGTGAGAGAGAGAGCGGGAAGCTGTGTGTGTGAGAGAGAGAGAGGGAATGTGTGTGTGAGAGAGAAGGGGAATGTGTGTGTGAGAGAGAGATAGAGGGAATGTGTGTGTGAGTGAGACAGAAGGAATGTGTGTGTGTGAGTGAGAGAGAGCAGCAGTGTGTGTGTGAGAGAGAGAGAGAGGGAATGTGTGTGTGAGAGAAAGAGGGAATGTGTGAGTGAGAGAGAGAGGGAATGTGTGTCTGAGGGAGACAGGGATTGTGTGTGAGAGAGAGAGGGAATGTCTGCGTCTGAGAGAGAGAGAGAGAATGTGTGTGTGTGAGATAGAGGGCGTTTACATGTGAGAGAGAGAGAAGGAATGTGTGTGTGTGAGAAAGAGAGGGAGTGTGTGTATGAGAGTTGGAGGGACTCTGTGTGTATGAGAGTTAGAGGGACTGTGTGTGTGAGAGAGAGAGGGAATGTGTGTGAGAGAGCGATAGAGGGAACATGTGTGTGTGAGAGAGAGGGAATGTGTATGTGAGAGAAAAAGGGTATCTGTGTGTCTGTGACAGAGAGAGGGAATGTGGATGTGTGAGAGAGAGAGAGAGGGGGAATATCTGTGTCTGAGAGAGAGAGGGAATGTGTGTGAGTGAGAGAGAGAGGGAATGTGGATGTGTCTGAGAGAGAGGGGGAATTTGTGTGCGTGAGAGAGAGAGAGGGACTGTGTGTGTGTGTGAGAGAGAGAGAGCAAGTGTATGTGTGTGAGAGAAAGAGGGAATGTGTGTGTGTGAGAAAGAGAGGGAGTGTGTGTATGAGAGTTGGAGGGACTCTGTGTGTATGAGAGTTAGAGGGACTGTGTGTGTGAGAGAGAGAGGGAATGTGTGTGAGAGAGCGATAGAGGGAATATGTGTGTGTGAGAGAGAGGGAATGTGTGTGTGTGACAGAGAGAGAGAGAGGGAATGTGTGTGTGAGACAGAGATGGAACGTGTGTGAGAGAGAGAGAGGAAATGTGTGTGTGAGTGATAGAGAGTTAATGTGTGTGTGAGAGAGAGATAGAGGGAATGTATGTGCGAGTGAGAGAGAGAGAGAGGGAATGTGTGTATGAGAGAGAGAGGGAATGTGTGTGTGAGAGAGAGAGAGAGGAAATGTGTGTGTGTGTGAGAGAGAGGGAAGGTGTGTGTGAGAGATAGAAAGGGAATGTGTGTGTATGAGACAGAGAGAGTTTATGTGTGAGAGAGAGATAGAGGGAATGTGTGTGTGAGTGAGACAGAGGGAATGCGTGTGTGAGAGAGAGGGTGAATGTGTGTGTGAGAGAAACAGGCAGTGTGTGTGTGACAGAGAGGGAGAGTGTGTGTCTGTGAGAGAGAGAGAGGGAATGTGGGTGTGTGTGTGAGAGAGAGGGAATATGTGTGTGTGAGAGAGAGAGGGAATGTGTGTATGTGAGTTAGAGGGACTGTGTGTGTGAGAGAGAGAGGGAATGTGTGTGTGAGTGAGGGAGTTAAAGTGTGTGTGAGAGAGAGATAGAGGAAATGTGTGTGTGAGTGAGAGAGAGGGAATGCATGTGTGAGAGAGAGGGAATGCGTGTGTGAGAGAGAGAGGGGGAATGTGTGTGTGAGAGAGACAGAGGGAATGTGTGTGTGTGTGAGAGAGAGGGAGGGAATGTGCGTATGAGAGACAGAGGGATTGTCTGTGTGAGAGAGCGAGAGGGAATGTGTGTATGAGAGAGAGAGGGAATGTGTGTGTGAGAGAGAGAGGGAATGTGTGTTTGAGAGAGAGGGAATGTGTATGTGAGGGAGATAGGGAATGTGTGTGAGAGAGAGGTGAAATGTGTGTGTGAGAGAGAGAGGGAATGTGTGCGTGTGAGAGAGAGAGGAAATATGTGTCTGTGAGGGAGAGAGAGGGAGTGTGTGTGTGTATGTGTGTGTGTGTGTGTGTTAGAGAGAGAGGGAATGTGTGTGTGTGAGAGAGAGAGGGAATGTGTGAGACAGTGGGGGCTGTGTGTGTGAGAGAGAGACAGAGCGAATGTCTGTGTGTGAGAGAGAGGGGATGCATGTGTCAGAGAGAGAGGGGTAATGCGTGTGTGAGAGAGACAGAATGAATGTGTGTGTGTGAGCGAGAGAGAGCAGCAGTGTGTCTGTGAGAGAGAGAGAGAGAATGTTTGTGTGAGAGAGAGAGAGGGAATGTGTGTGTGTGAAAAATGAGAGGGAATGTGTGTGTGAGTGAGACAGAGGGGAAGCGTGTGTCAGAGAGGGAGGGGGAATGTGTGTGTGAGAGAGACAGAAGGAATGTGTGTGTGTGAGCGAGAGAGAGCAGCAGTGTGTGTGTGAGAGAGAGAGAGAGAGAGAGGGAATGTGTGTGTGAGAGAGAGAGGGAATGTGTGTGTGAGAGAGAGAGGGAATGTGTGTGTGAGGGAGATAGGGAGTTTGTGTGAGAGAGAGAGCTGAAATGTGTGTGTGTGAGAGAGAGAGGGAATGCCTGTGTCTGAGAGAAAGAGAGAGGGAATGTGTGTGTGTGAGAGAGAGAGGGAATGTGTGTGTGTGTGAGAGAGAGGGCGTTTAAGTGTGAGAGAGAGAGAGGGAATGTGTGTGTGTGAGAAAGAGAGGGAGTGTGTGTATGACAGTTAGAGGGACTCTGTGTGTATGAGAGTTAGAGGGACTGTGTGTGTGAGAGAGAGAGAGGGAATGTGTGTGAGAGAGCAATAGAGGGAATATGTGTGTGTGTGTGTGAGAGAGAGAGGGAATGTGTATGTGAGAGAAAAATGGTATCTGTGTGTCTGTGACAGAGAGAGGGAATGTGGATGTGTCTGAGAGAGAGAGGGAATGTGTGTGTGTGTGAGAGAGAGAGTGGGAATGTGTGTGTGAGAGAATGAGGAAATGTGTGTGTGAGGGAGATAGGGAGTGTGTGTGAGAGAGAGAGGTGAAATGTGTGTCTGTGAGAGAGAGAGGGAATGCCTGTGTCTGAGAGAGAGAGAGAGGGAATGTGCGTGTGTGAGAGAGAGAGAGGAAATGTGTGTATGTGAGAGAGAGGGCGTTTAAGTGTGAGAGAGAGAGAGAAGGAATGTGTGTGTGTGAGAAAGAGAGGGAGTGTGTGTATGAGAGTTAGAGGGACTCTGTATATGAGAGTTAGAGGGACTGTATGTGTGAGAGAGAGAGGGAATGTGTGTGAGAGAGCGATAGAGGGAATATGTATGTGTGTGTGAGAGAGAGAGGGAATGTGTATGTGAGAGAAAAAAGGGTATCTGTGTGTCTGTGACAGAGAGAGGGAATGTGGATGTGTCTGAGAGAGAGAGGGAATGTGTGTGTGTGAGAGAGAGAGAGAGAGAGGGGAATGTGTGTGTGAGAGAGAGGGAATGTGTGTATTAGAGAGACAGTGAGTTTATGTGTGTGAGAGAGAGAGAGGGAATGTGTGTGTGTGAGAGAGAGAGAGGGAATGTGTGTGTGAGAGAGAGATAGAGGGAATGTGTGTGTGAGTGAGACAGAGGGAATGTGTGTGTGAGAGAGAGAGCGGGAAGCTGTGTGTGTGAGAGAGAGAGAGGGAAAGTGTGTGTGTGTCTGACAGAGAAAGAAGGAATGTGTGTGTTTGTGTGAAAACTGAAAGGGAATGTGTGTGTGAGTGAGACAGAGGGGATGCATGTGTCAGAGAGAGAGGGGGAATGTGTGTGTGAAAGAGACAGAAGGAATGTGTGTGTGTGAGCGAGAGAGAGCAGCAGTGTGTGTGTGAGAGAGAGAGAGAGGGAATGTGTGTGTGAGAAAAAGAGGGAATGTGTGAGTGAGAGAGAGAGGGAATGTGTGTCTGAGGGAGACAGGGAGTGTGTGTGAGAGAGAGAGAGAATGTCTGCGTCTGAGAGAGAGAGAGAGAATGTGTGTGTGTGAGATAGAGGGCGTTTACATGTGAGAGAGAGAGAGGGAATGTGTGTGTGTGAGAAAGAGAGGGAGTGTGTGTATGAGAGTTGGAGGGACTCTGTGTGTATGAGAGTTAGAGGGACTGTGTGTGTGAGAGAGAGAGGGAATGTGTGTGAGAGAGCGATAGAGGGAATATGTGTGTGTGAGAGAGAGGGAATGTGTATGTTAGAGAAAAAGGGTATCTGTGTGTCTGTGACAGAGAGAGGGAATGTGGATGTGTGAGAGAGAGAGAGAGGGGGAATATCTGTGTCTGAGAGAGAGAGGGAATGTGTGTGAGTGAGAGAGAGAGGGAATGTGGATGTGTCTGAGAGAGAGGGGGAATTTGTGTGTGTGAGAGAGAGAGAGGGAATGTGTGTGTGTGTGAGAGAGAGAGAGCGAGTGTATGTGTGTGAGAGAAAGAGGTAATGTGTGTGTGTGTGAGAGGGATGGAAGGTGTGTGTGGGAGATAGAAAGGGAATGTGTGTGTGTGAGAGAGAGAGAGAGAGGGAATGTGTGTGTGTGTGAGAAAGGGAATGTGTGTGTGAGAGAGAGAGGGAACGTGTGTGTGTGAGAGAGAGGGAATGTGTGTGTGAGAGAAAGAGGGCATCTGTGTGTCTGTGACAGAGAGAGGAAATGTGTGTGTGTGAGAGAGAGAGAGGAAATGTGTGTGTGAGAGAGACAGGGAATGTCTGTGTGTGAGAGAGAGAGAGGGAATGTGTGTATGAGAGAGACAGAGGGAATGTCTGTGTGTGAGAGAGAGAGAGGGAATGTGTGTATGAGAGAGAGAGGGAATGTGTGTGTGAGAGAGAGAGAGTTAATGTGTGTGTGTTAGAGACTGGGAGTTTGTGTGTGAGAAAGAGGGTGAATCTGTGAGAGAGAAGGAGAGTGTGTGTGAAAGAGAGAGGGAATGTGTGAGAGAGAAGGAGTGTGTATGTGAGAGAGAGAGGGAATGTGTGTGTGTGAGAGACTGGGAGTGTGCGTGTGTGAGAGAGGGTGTGTGTGTGTTACAGAGAGAGGGAATGTGTGAGAGCATGGGGTACTCTGAGAGAGAGAGAGAGAGACAGAGGTGTGAGTGTGTGTGTGAGGGAGAGAGGGAATGTGTGTGTGAGGGAGAGAGGGAGTGTGTGTGTGTGTGTGTCTGTGTGTGAGAGAGAGAGGGGGAATGTGTGTGTGTGAGAGGCAGAGAGAATGTGTGTGTGTGAGAGAGAGAGAGAGGAAATGTGTGTTTGTGTGAGAGAGATGGAAGGTGTGTGTGAGAGATAGAAAGGGAATGTGTGTGTGTGAGACAGAGAGTTTATGTGTGAGAGAGAGGGAATATGTGTGTGTGTGAGAGAGAGGGAATGTGCGTATGTGAGTTAGAGGGACTGTGTGTGTGTGAGAGAGAGAGGGAATGTGTGTCTGAGAGAAAGAGGGTATCTGTGTGTCTGTGACAGAGAGAGGGAATGTTTGTGTGTGAGAGAGAGAGAGAGGGAATGTGTGTGTGAGAGAGAAGGGGAATGTTTGTGTGAGAGAGAGATAGAGGGAATGTGTGTGTGAGTGAGACAGAGGGAATGTGTGTGTGAGAGAGAGAGCGGGAAGCTGTGTGTGTGAGAGAGAGAGAGGGAATGTGTGTGTGAGAGAGAAGGGGAATGTGTGTGTGAGAGAGAGATAGAGGGAATGTGTGTGTGAGTGAGACAGAAGGAATGTGTGTGTGTGAGTGAGAGAGAGCAGCAGTGTGTGTGTGAGAGAGAGAGAGAGGGAATGTGTGTGTGAGAGAAAGAGGGAATGTGTGAGTGAGAGAGAGAGGGAATGTGTGTCTGAGGGAGACAGGGATTGTGTGTGAGAGAGAGAGGGAATGTCTGCGTCTGAGAGAGAGAGAGAGAATGTGTGTGTGTGAGATAGAGGGCGTTTACATGTGAGAGAGAGAGAAGGAATGTGTGTGTGTGAGAAAGAGAGGGAGTGTGTGTATGAGAGTTGGAGGGACTCTGTGTGTATGAGAGTTAGAGGGACTGTGTGTGTGAGAGAGAGAGGGAATGTGTGTGAGAGAGCGATAGAGGGAACATGTGTGTGTGAGAGAGAGGGAATGTGTATGTGAGAGAAAAAGGGTATCTGTGTGTCTGTGACAGAGAGAGGGAATGTGGATGTGTGAGAGAGAGAGAGAGGGGGAATATCTGTGTCTGAGAGAGAGAGGGAATGTGTGTGAGTGAGAGAGAGAGGGAATGTGGATGTGTCTGAGAGAGAGGGGGAATTTGTGTGCGTGAGAGAGAGAGAGGGACTGTGTGTGTGTGTGAGAGAGAGAGAGCAAGTGTATGTGTGTGAGAGAAAGAGGGAATGTGTGTGTGTGAGAAAGAGAGGGAGTGTGTGTATGAGAGTTGGAGGGACTCTGTGTGTATGAGAGTTAGAGGGACTGTGTGTGTGAGAGAGAGAGGGAATGTGTGTGAGAGAGCGATAGAGGGAATATGTGTGTGTGAGAGAGAGGGAATGTGTGTGTGTGACAGAGAGAGAGAGAGGGAATGTGTGTGTGAGACAGAGATGGAACGTGTGTGAGAGAGAGAGAGGAAATGTGTGTGTGAGTGATAGAGAGTTAATGTGTGTGTGAGAGAGAGATAGAGGGAATGTATGTGCGAGTGAGAGAGAGAGAGAGGGAATGTGTGTATGAGAGAGAGAGGGAATGTGTGTGTGAGAGAGAGAGAGAGGAAATGTGTGTGTGTGTGAGAGAGAGGGAAGGTGTGTGTGAGAGATAGAAAGGAAATGTGTGTGTATGAGACAGAGAGAGTTTATGTGTGAGAGAGAGATAGAGGGAATGTGTGTGTGAGTGAGACAGAGGGAATGCGTGTGTGAGAGAGAGGGTGAATGTGTGTGTGAGAGAAACAGGCAGTGTGTGTGTGACAGAGAGGGAGAGTGTGTGTCTGTGAGAGAGAGAGAGGGAATGTGGGTGTGTGTGTGAGAGAGAGGGAATATGTGTGTGTGAGAGAGAGAGGGAATGTGTGTATGTGAGTTAGAGGGACTGTGTGTGTGAGAGAGAGAGGGAATGTGTGTGTGAGTGAGGGAGTTAAAGTGTGTGTGAGAGAGAGATAGAGGAAATGTGTGTGTGAGTGAGAGAGAGGGAATGCATGTGTGAGAGAGAGGGAATGCGTGTGTGAGAGAGAGAGGGGGAATGTGTGTGTGAGAGAGACAGAGGGAATGTGTGTGTGTGTGAGAGAGAGGGAGGGAATGTGCGTATGAGAGACAGAGGGATTGTCTGTGTGAGAGAGCGAGAGGGAATGTGTGTATGAGAGAGAGAGGGAATGTGTGTGTGAGAGAGAGAGGGAATGTGTGTTTGAGAGAGAGGGAATGTGTATGTGAGGGAGATAGGGAATGTGTGTGAGAGAGAGGTGAAATGTGTGTGTGAGAGAGAGAGGGAATGTGTGCGTGTGAGAGAGAGAGGAAATATGTGTCTGTGAGGGAGAGAGAGGGAGTGTGTGTGTGTATGTGTGTGTGTGTGTGTGTTAGAGAGAGAGGGAATGTGTGTGTGTGAGAGAGAGAGGGAATGTGTGAGACAGTGGGGGCTGTGTGTGTGAGAGAGAGACAGAGCGAATGTCTGTGTGTGAGAGAGAGGGGATGCATGTGTCAGAGAGAGAGGGGTAATGCGTGTGTGAGAGAGACAGAATGAATGTGTGTGTGTGAGCGAGAGAGAGCAGCAGTGTGTCTGTGAGAGAGAGAGAGAGAATGTTTGTGTGAGAGAGAGAGAGGGAATGTGTGTGTGTGAAAAATGAGAGGGAATGTGTGTGTGAGTGAGACAGAGGGGAAGCGTGTGTCAGAGAGGGAGGGGGAATGTGTGTGTGAGAGAGACAGAAGGAATGTGTGTGTGTGAGCGAGAGAGAGCAGCAGTGTGTGTGTGAGAGAGAGAGAGAGAGAGAGGGAATGTGTGTGTGAGAGAGAGAGGGAATGTGTGTGTGAGAGAGAGAGGGAATGTGTGTGTGAGGGAGATAGGGAGTTTGTGTGAGAGAGAGAGCTGAAATGTGTGTGTGTGAGAGAGAGAGGGAATGCCTGTGTCTGAGAGAAAGAGAGAGGGAATGTGTGTGTGTGAGAGAGAGAGGGAATGTGTGTGTGTGTGAGAGAGAGGGCGTTTAAGTGTGAGAGAGAGAGAGGGAATGTGTGTGTGTGAGAAAGAGAGGGAGTGTGTGTATGACAGTTAGAGGGACTCTGTGTGTATGAGAGTTAGAGGGACTGTGTGTGTGAGAGAGAGAGAGGGAATGTGTGTGAGAGAGCAATAGAGGGAATATGTGTGTGTGTGTGTGAGAGAGAGAGGGAATGTGTATGTGAGAGAAAAATGGTATCTGTGTGTCTGTGACAGAGAGAGGGAATGTGGATGTGTCTGAGAGAGAGAGGGAATGTGTGTGTGTGTGAGAGAGAGAGTGGGAATGTGTGTGTGAGAGAGAGGGGGAATGTGTGTGTCAGAGAAACAGGCAGTTTGTGTGTGTGACAGAGAGGGAGAGTCTGTGTCTGTGAGAGAGAGAGAGAGAGGGAATGTGTGTGTGTGAGAGAGAGAGAGAGGGAATATGTGTGCATTTGCAAGAGGAAGTGTGTGTATGAGAGAGAGAGTGAATCTGTGAGAGAGAGAGGGAATATGTGTGTGTGTGTGAGAGAGAGGGAATATGTGTGTGTGAGAGAGAGAGAGGGAGTGTGTGTATGTGAGTTAGAGGGACTGTGTGTGTGAGAGAGAGTTAACATGTGTGTGACAGAGAGATAGAGGGAATGTGTGTGTGAGTGAGAGATAGGGAATGCGTGTGTGAGAGAGAGAGGGGGAATGTGTGTGTGAGAGAGACAGAGGGAATGTTTGTGTGTGTGAGAGAGAGGGAATGTGTGTATGAGAGAGACAGAGGGAATGTCTGTGTGTGAGAGAGAGAGAGGGAATGTGTGTATGAGAGAGAGAGGGAATGTGTGTGTGTGAGAGAGAGAGGGAATGTGTGTGTGTTAGAGACTGGGAGTTTGTGTGTGAGAAAGAGGGTGAATCTGTGAGAGAGAAGGAGTGTGTGTGTGTGAGAGAGAGAGGGAATGTGTGAGAGAG
>NW_027275173.1:62500-66285 GCF_030028105.1 Mobula birostris
GAGAAAAAGGGTATCTGTGTGTCTGTGACAGAGAGAGGGAATGTGGATGTGTCTGAGAGAGAGATGGAATGTGTGTGTGTGAGAGAGAGGGAATGTGTGTGTTAGAGAGACAGTGAGCTTATGTGTGTGTGAGAGAGAGAGGGAATGTGTGTGTGTGAGAAAGAGAAGGAGTGTGTGTATGAGAGTTAGAGGGAGTGTGTGTGTGAGAGAGAGAGGGAATGTGTGTGAGAGAGCGATAGAGGGAATATGTGTGTGTGTGTGTGTGTGTGTGTGAGAGAGAGGGAATGTGTATGTGAGAGAAAAAGGGTATCTGTGTGTCTGTGATACAGAGAGGGAATGTGTGTGTGTGAGAGAGAGAGAGAGGGGGAATGTGTGTGTTAGAGAGAGGAAATATGTGTGTTAGAGAGACAGTGAGTTTATGTGTGTGAGAGAGAGCGGGAATGTGTGTGTGTGTGTGTGAAAACTGATAGGGAATGTGTGTGTGAGTGAGACAGAGGGGATGCGTGTGTCAGAGAGAGAGGGGGAATGTGTGTGTGAGAGAGACAGAAGGAATGTGTGTGTGTGAGCGAGAGAGAGCAGCAGTGTATGTGTGAGAGAGAGAGAGAGAAAGAGAGAAATGTGTGTGTGAGAGAGAGGGAATCTGTGTGTGAGAGAGAGAGGAAATGTGTGTGTGAGGGAGATAGGGAGTGTGTGTGAGAGAGAGAGGTGAAATGTGTGTCTGTGAGAGAGAGAGGGAATGCCTGTGTCTGAGAGAGAGAGAGAGGGAATGTGCGTGTGTGAGAGAGAGAGAGGAAATGTGTGTATGTGAGAGAGAGGGCGTTTAAGTGTGAGAGAGAGAGAGAAGGAATGTGTGTGTGTGAGAAAGAGAGGGAGTGTGTGTATGAGAGTTAGAGGGACTCTGTATATGAGAGTTAGAGGGACTGTGTGTGTGAGAGAGAGAGGGAATGTGTGTGAGAGAGCGATAGAGGGAATATGTGTGTGTGTGTGTGAGAGAGAGAGGGAATGTGTATGTGAGAGAAAAAGGGTATCTGTGTGTCTGTGACAGAGAGAGGGAATGTGGATGTGTCTGAGAGAGAGAGGGAATGTGTGTGTGTGAGAGAGAGAGAGAGAGGGGAATGTGTGTGTGAGAGAGAGGGAATGTGTGTGTGTGTGTGTGTGTGAGAGAGAGAGGGGGAATATGTGAGTGTTTGCAAGAGGAAGTGTGTGTATGAGAGAGAGAGGGAATGTGGGTGTGTGTGTGAGAGAGAGAGGGGATATGTGTGTGTGAGAGAGAGAGGGAATGTGTGTATGTGAGTTAGAGGGACTGTGTGTGAGAGAGAGAGGGAAGGTGTGTGTGAGAGATAGAAAGGGAATGTGTGTGTGTGAGACAGAGAGAGTTTATGTGTGAGAGAGAGAGAGAGGGAGTGGGTGTGTGAGAGAGACAGAGGGAATGTGTGTGTGTTTGCAAGAGGAAGTGTGTGTATGAGAGAGAGAGAGGGAATCTGTGAGAGAGAGAGGGAATGTGGGTGAGTGTGTGAGAGAGAGCGGGAATGTGTGTGTGTGTGTGAGAGAGATAGAGGGAATGTGTGTGTGTGTGAGAGAGAGAGAGGGAATGTGTGTATGAGAGAGAGGGGTAATGTGTGTGTGAGAGAAACAGGCAGTTTCTGTGTGTGACAGAGAGGCAGAGTGTGTGTCTGTGAGAGAGAGAGAGAGGGATGGTGTGTGTGTGTGTGTGAGTGAGAGAGAGAGAGGGAATGTGTGTGTGAGAGAGAGATAGAGGGAATGTGTGTGTGAGTGAGACTGAGGGGATGCGTGTGTCAGAGAGGAGGGGTAATGTGTGTGTGAGAGAGACAGAAGGAATGTGTGTGTGTGAGCGAGAGAGAGCAGCAGTCTGAGTGTGAGAGAGAGAGAGAGAGAGGGAATGTGTGTGTGAGGGAGATAGGGAGTGTGCGTGAGAGAGAGGTGAAATGTGTGTGTGTGAGAGAGAGAGAGGGAATGTCTGCATCTGAGAGAGAGAGGGAATGTGTGTGTGAGAGAGAGGGCGTTTAAGTGTGAGAGAGAGAGAGAAGGAATGTGTGTGTGTGAGAAAGAGAGGGAGTGTGTGTATGAGAGTTAGAGGGACTGTGTGTGTGAGAGAGAGAGGGAATGTGTGTGAGAGAGCGATCGAGGGAATATGTGTGTGTGTGTGAGAGAGAGAGAGGGAATGTGTATGTGAGAGAAAAAGGGTATCTGTGTGTCTGTGACAGAGAGAGGGAATGTGGATGTGTCTGAGAGAGAGATGGAATGTGTGTGTGTGAGAGAGAGGGAATGTGTGTGTTAGAGAGACAGTGAGCTTATGTGTGTGTGAGAGAGAGAGGGAATGTGTGTGTGTGAGAAAGAGAAGGAGTGTGTGTATGAGAGTTAGAGGGAGTGTGTGTGTGAGAGAGAGAGGAAATGTGTGTGAGAGAGCGATAGAGGGAATATGTGTGTGTGTGTGTGTGTCTGTGATACAGAGAGGGAATGTGTGTGTGTGAGAGAGAGAGAGAGGGGGAATGTGTGTGTTAGAGAGAGGAAATATGTGTGTTAGAGAGACAGTGAGTTTATGTGTGTGAGAGAGAGCGGGAATGTGTGTGTGTGTGTGAAAACTGATAGGGAATGTGTGTGTGAGTGAGACAGAGGGGATGCGTGTGTCAGAGAGAGAGGGGGAATGTGTGTGTGAGAGAGACAGAAGGAATGTGTGTGTGTGAGCGAGAGAGAGCAGCAGTGTATGTGTGAGAGAGAGAGAGAGAAAGAGAGGAAATGTGTGTGTGAGAGAGAGGGAATCTGTGTGTGAGAGAGAGAGGAAATGTGTGTGTGAGGGAGATAGGGAGTGTGTGTGAGAGAGAGAGGTGAAATGTGTGTCTGTGAGAGAGAGAGGGAATGCCTGTGTCTGAGAGAGAGAGAGAGGGAATGTGCGTGTGTGAGAGAGAGAGAGGAAATGTGTGTATGTGAGAGAGAGGGCGTTTAAGTGTGAGAGAGAGAGAGAAGGAATGTGTGTGTGTGAGAAAGAGAGGGAGTGTGTGTATGAGAGTTAGAGGGACTCTGTATATGAGAGTTAGAGGGACTGTGTGTGTGAGAGAGAGAGGGAATGTGTGTGAGAGAGCGATAGAGGGAATATGTGTGTGTGTGTGTGAGAGAGAGAGGGAATGTGTATGTGAGAGAAAAAGGGTATCTGTGTGTCTGTGACAGAGAGAGGGAATGTGGATGTGTCTGAGAGAGAGAGGGAATGTGTGTGTGTGAGAGAGAGAGAGAGAGAGGGGAATGTGTGTGTGAGAGAGAGGGAATGTGTGTATTAGAGAGACAGTGAGTTTATGTGTGTGAGAGAGAGAGAGGGAATGTGTGTGTGTGAGAGAGAGAGAGGGAATGTGTGTGTGAGAGAGAGATAGAGGGAATGTGTGTGTGAGTGAGACAGAGGGAATGTGTGTGTGAGAGAGAGAGCGGGAAGCTGTGTGTGTGAGAGAGAGAGAGGGAAAGTGTGTGTGTGTCTGACAGAGAAAGAAGGAATGTGTGTGTGTGAAAACTGAAAGGGAATGTGTGTGTGAGTGAGACAGAGGGGATGCATGTGTCAGAGAGAGGGGAATGTGTGTGTGAAAGAGACAGAAGGAATGTGTGTGTGTGAGCGAGAGAGAGCAGCAGTGTGTGTGTGAGGGAGAGAGAGAGGGAATGTGTGTGTGAGAAAAAGAGGGAATGTGTGAGTGAGAGAGAGAGGGAATGTGTGTCTGAGGGAGACAGGGAGTGTGTGTGAGAGAGAGAGAGAATGTCTGCATCTGAGAGAGAGAGAGAGAATG